>NC_047661.1:82814768-83029768 GCF_011762505.2 Arvicanthis niloticus | reverse complement strand
TGGTTGGTGCCATTTAATGTTCATGCTCACATGCCCTCTCCCTCTCTTCCTCTCTCCCTCCCTCTTCCCCTTCTCTCCCCACTGTCCTAGTAAAGCTTTTAAGGGCAATAAAAAAGGTTAAAAAGATTAGTGGCTTTAAAAACCAAACAAAGTGGAATAAGTTTTCTAGTAAATGGAAAATAGCAACAAGCTTCTATCTATGGTTACAACCACATTACAGAGTCTCTGTGTGGTCAGTGGGAGGGGGTGGGCAGGATAATTGTGCCTTTTTCCCTTTGTTGTTGAAGCCTTTTCTTTGATGTTAGTATGTAAACTTTCAAATAATGATGAGGACAAATCCATCACTAATTTCTAAACTGGAAAACTTGGGGTTCTTGCCACAGTTATTCCCCATAAAATTGGCCGGGTCATAGACGGAAGTCCAGCTGATCGTTGTGGAAGACTGAAAGTTGGAGATCATATCTCTGCGGTGAATGGGCAGTCCATTGTTGACCTATCCCATGATAATATTGTTCAACTCATCAAAGATGCTGGAGTCACTGTCACCCTGACAGTGGTTGCTGAAGAAGGTGAGGACAAGGCCACCCTTCCCCAAGATGATGTCTTAGTGTGTCTCAGTTACTGTTCTTTTGTCACTGTTGTATTTCTGTGAACAGACACCATGACCAAGACAGAGTATGAAGGGATTCACTTAATAGGAGGCTTACTTAATAGTTTCCGAGGGCTAGACCATGACCATAATGGAGGGGAGTGCAGCGGCAGGCAAGCAGGCACTGGAGCAGCAGCTGAGGGTTTATACCTGTATAAGCTGCAGGCAGAGAGACAGTGAGAGTGGGCCTTAGTTTGGGCTTTCAAAACCTCAAACAAGGCCACACCTACTCCAGCAGGAATTCACCTCCTAATTCTTCACAAATAGTTCCACTAACTAGGAACCAAGTATTCAAACGTATGAATCTCAGGGGCCATTCTCATTCAAACCACCACACAGTACAAGCCCAGCGTGTGTGAGAGCTGTTTATGTGCTCCACAGAGCACATCATTCTTTACCTTTTCCACTTCAGATCTTAAAAGACAATTCATTATAAAGTTGTCAACTGCACAAAAGAAAATTTAGCTGGTGAATGATGGTCATTTATTTATGTGTCAAGAAGCAGGCATCCAGAACTGAAAATTGGTGATACCTTTCAGATCTTATTTTTTAATGTCTTATGTCTCAGCTTGAGTGTGAGATCCTCTAAGAGTTCAAAGGGTGTGGCTGTTGGCAGCACAGCTGATATGTCAGATCCGTGCATGTGTGGCCTTCTTTGGAGTGGAGTTTTGTTCTGGGCAGCTGCTGTATGAACAGGAATGGGGTGTGTGGGGGTGGCTCCTAAATAAGGTGTAGAACACACAGTGGCAGCCCGGGGATAGTGTCTCACCTTGCTTTAAAGAGGCCTTTCAGTCACTAAGAATTTCTAACCAGGAACTTTTTGAACCTCCTGTGTTCTTTGTTTATTATTTACTAAGTGACCACTACTTAACACTTATCTATCCTGATGTTGTAGTGATAATGAGAAGAAAAAGGCAGAATTATGAAAGTCCATCTCTCATAAAATTTCCTCAGACCTTGGCAATGTGGCCCAGTGGCAGAACACTTGCCAAATACACACAGACCCTGGGTTGGGTCGCCAGTACTGCTGAGAGGAGAGAACAATTAAGGTCCCTCATACTTTTTTTTTATTCATATTACAGTTGTCCTCTGGTCCTAAAGTCAATTTCCAGGTGTTTTGTAATCCCCACCCCCACAGCATGGTACTGTGTTGTCAAGTCTGGTCTCACTTAGTCTCCTGAGCTCAGTGATCCTCCCCCCTCAGCCTCCCAGAACAAGAACTATGCCCAGGTGCATCTCTACACATATTTCCTCTTTTTTGTTCCTACTGGATTACTCTTATATTTTACCTTTAAGGTATTGTGTAAGTCTTTTCTGTCTGAGGTACTGTGGTGAGTATCTATTCATGTGCGTTCTCTCCTTAACATTTATTTTGTGACTCAAACATCAGAAATCAGTGCCAGCATGGCATTGCAGAGTTATGTGTGCAGTTCTGTCATGCAGTGGTACTGAGGGGTAGAGTGATGCAAGCCAGTACAAGACCAGCAGACTGCAGGCCACCTCGGGCTAGTAGTGTTGTAATATACAGGAAAAGTCAAACCTAAACGTTTTCTGTGAAACAGCCTGCTTGTTCTCACTGTCCTTAATGTGCTGCTGCTGCTGCTGCTGCTGCTGCTGCTGCTGCTGCTGCTGCTGCTGACCACAGAGCACCTGGAATGACCTGGGACGGTTTGGGCAGAGAACAAAGGTTTTCCAAAGATATCTCTGGTTATTGATGGTAACTTTCTCTAAAAGGTTATCCAGAATTGCTCATTTTTCTTGGAGTAAAAACTATCTTTGACATTTCAGCCCAAATGTTTCAGGACAGATGCTTAATGTAGTTATATGATCATGTCAGTAAACACTAGAAAGAAATGAAAGAGAAATCTTAATCAGTGATTACCTATCAGTTTATTGTACTCTGAATTTTTTTAAACTATGGAAACATTTAGAATCCCTTATTTTATTTAGGAAATAATAGAAAGTCTCCCTTTTGTCCTAAAAAATTCCTTCATAGAATTTAAAAGTTTTCTAAGCCTCTCATTGAATTCAGTGTAAAACTTGCCAGCTATCCTGCAGTTATGTGAACCTTGAAAGTTGTTTTCAGAAATTATGTTCACACCATTCCTCCAAGTTACACAGCTTCTTACTAATACCTGTCTCCTAACCACCCACACCCTTACTGTGAGAGAGAAAGAGTTGTTACCTGTCCCTTCATCTTCCATTTGCACAGTGCTATTTAATATCTGGGGCTACTGTGCCACAGACATGATAAGGCAAGTGCCATGTGTCACTTAAAACTTTCAAACTGCAGTCATAAATGAACCTGTGTCCACTCTGTCCACTGACTCCAGCGCCCCTGCCTCTACCACAGTAACTTGGTCCTAAGGTTGGAGCAGGAGTTGGCTGCAACTGGTAGTTTGTGCTCACTCTACAGAAACCTTTATTGCTTTGTCAAATTGACTCCTAATGTTTTGTCAAGTCCTTTTATTTTTAAGAGTGGGCATAAGTTACCACAGCCACCAAGAATGTACACTGGAACGAAACAGCCATCCTTTGTGTCCTTTCCCCATTGGATCTGGGTTTATTCCCATTTGCCCACTCGCTTCACTCTGGTTTCCCTTCTAGCACACTTCCTGTGTTTGTTTTCATCTGTGCATCTTTTAAAGTGCGCCGTCTGCAGTGTGTATTGTCCTTACCTTTTTGGCTGTGTAAGTAGATGATTCTGTGTTATAGATTGCTATTCTGGGACTATTCTCAGAACTATGGGATTTGTTTTGTTTTCCAGGATTCAATCAAAGTTTCTATGATTCCTCTGTCATCTCTTCTTTTTTCTTTTAACTAAGATAAACTTACACGTTATAAAACTCATCACAACATGCTGGAGGTACTGGGCTGCACAGCTCTGCACTTTGATTGGTTGTGGTTTTATGTAGTTGTAGTGGTCTCCATCTGTAGCAAAGAGAAGTTTGCTTGATGAGGAGTGAAGACTATACTTATCTGTGGGTATGAGGACAAATGTTTAGATTGCTGTTGGGGATTATTCTGATTTAGTAAATCAATGGCTATAGATTCTCCTACAATAACCATGACTTCACTAGCACAGAGTAGTTAGCTAGGTTTTCAGTTCAAGGCATGTTTTCCTTTCCCTCTTGTTGAATGGGTCTTATAATCCAGTCGTTCTCATACACACACACACACACACACACACACACACAAAATGAAAAGAGAGGCCATGAATTTGAAGAACAAGGAAGAATATATGGGAGAAATGTAATTGCATTGTAATTTCATAAAGTCTTAAGAAAATGGGAAAAGAGGAGAAAGAATACTGGAAATGTAGTTCAGTTGGTGGAATGTTTGCCTAGCATGCATGAACTGAGTTCAAAACCAGTACCATATAAAGTGAGTATGGGATCTCAGAACTCAGGAGGTGGACATAGGAGGTCAAAGTTCAAGGTCATCCTCAGCTACATTACATCCTATCTCTAAAACTAAATAAATACATAAATAATTCCTTTAATATTTTGAAAAAGTTAGGAGGCCAAATTGTAACACCCTAAACTCATTAGGTAAAATTGTGGCTACTACACTGTAAAAGAGAAATACATTCAATATAAAGAAGAAGGTTAATAGCCTACTCTGCTTCATTTTCCCTCGTAAGATTCTTGTCTTTAAAGACAAGGTCTGGTCCAAGGCCATATGTCCATATCTAATATGCGTGTGTCAACACAAGCCCAGCAGCAAAACGGCATTAGAATTGCTAGTCCAGGCTTGATCATGTTTTATTTCTGTCTTCTTCACCTCTTACACTTTGCCTGTGCTTTTAGGAGTATTCTTGGCTTATGGTTGTAAGACATTCTTAAATACAACTTTGAAGAGTTATAGAGTGTAAAACCCAAGAATAGTGATTTATAAAACCCAAAGTTTTCCTACCATGTCCATCTCTTATCTTTGACATCAGGCTTTTTATCTCCCATTATACTCCCAAGATTCATTTATCAGTTTCTTTATGCTGATCTAATCTAAAATAGCCTCCATATTGAACATTCTTACAAAGCAAAATAAATGTTTCTAAGTATATACTTGAAGAGAAGGAAATTCCAGATAAATCATCATTTTGATGATGACGACAATGACAAAGATGGTTATTTTCTTAATTGCTTTCTTGTCGGTGTGATAAAGCATCATGGACTGGGCTCACAGTTGCAGAGGGTAGAGTCCACAATGGTGAAGTGGAGGCAGCAGCTGTGGAAGTTGCAACAACAAGCTGGGAGCTCACATCTTAAAACACAAGCAGGAAGCAGAAAAGGCAAACTTAGAATGACATGTGACTTAAAACCATAAAGTCTAACACCAGATAAACACTTCCAAATGACACAACCAACTGGAGACCAAGTATTTGGGTAGCTGAGCCTACAGGGGGCGCTCTCATTCCAACCACCACAGTCATATTAGAAACTTATAAGAACTTACATCTGTGGATTCATTCATGCGTGACCCTAAAGGATAATTATAATTCTACTTGCAGATGAGACAGAAGCATGGAGAGCTGAAAGTGCTCAAGAACATACAGTACACAGTGGGATTAGGCTTAGCCTGTCCATCTTGCTCCAGAGCTGATCCATGTGGTTACTATAGTACACAGTGGGATTAGGCTTAGCCTGTCCATCTTGCTCCAGAACTGATCCATGTGGTTACTACAGTACACAGTGGGATTAGGCTTAGCCTGTCCATCTTGCTCCAGAGCTGATCCATGTGGTTACTACAGTACACAGTGGGATTAGGCTTAGCCTGTCCATCTTGCTCCAGAACTGATCCATGTGGTTACTTAGATGAGTTCCCCATCTTTGATATTTTAAATATCCTAGATTTTGATATTTGAGTAAAGTCAAATATTCAAAAGTTCCAGCTTTAAAAATATGGATGTGGGCCAGCAAGATGACTCAACAGGTTAATGTTCTTGCCACCAAGCCTGATAACCTGAATTTGATTCCTGGGATCTACACAGTAGAAGGAAAGAACCAACTCCCGAAGTTGTTCTCTGACCACCACACATCTGCCCTGATACACATGCCCATCACACTCAGTGTATCTTTTAGTGGCTCTGCAGTCCAGGATGCCCTCTGACTGTCAGCTCCCAGAACATCCATCTGGTTGTGAACGTAGGCCTTGGCTGGTTCTGCACTTGGTCACCCAAGCAGTTAAGAATAACATGGACACAGATGATTCTCATATTCTCCCCCCCATCTCTCTCATACACACCACACACACACACACACACACACACACACACACACACACATTCGTGCTCTTAGAAAATAAAAACAGAATCTTTATAAACATTTCTCACCACTCTGGATGACTTTGTGATCTTTGATGGTAAACGTCAAGCAGAATAACTTCCTCTGTTAAAATGCAAGTTCCCAGATGTGTGCAGTTTGCAGAGCAGCCTCTGTGCTGCAGCACCCTGAGACTTAGCACTGTCAGGAAGGAAAGCCTGTGCCCTGGAAACCTAGAGCAGAGTAGCCTCTGGAGCTCTGTCCTCTGCACAGATAGGACTGAATGTGTGCAGTTCTGGTTTCCATGTTATGGAAGGGACGGGGGTGAAAATGTGAAATAAAAAATGGCTGCTGTTCTCTTAAAACATAAATGTTACTTGAAGCCAGAGGAGGAGGACATTACTGTTCCAACTCCAGGAAGTAACAGTGCAGTTCTGTGAAAGCCCTAAAGCTGGGAACTGTAACCATCACTGTTGTTTACTTAAAGATCCACTTGGTCTTCATGTTTTCATGTAGAGATTCTGATTTCTGTTGTTTTCTTATTTAAACAGAGCATCATGGTCCACCATCAGGAACAAACTCAGCCAGGCAGAGCCCAGCACTGCAGCATAGGCCCATGGGACAGACACAGGCCAACCACATACCTGGGGACAGGTGTGGCTATTCTCAGGTTTTGGGTTTTTCTCATCTCCCTGCTTTTCACTATCCCACTCCTAGGCAGTAATGAACAAGCCAGATAGCCAAGTCTGGAAGAAGTTGTTGTGTATCTCATCCTCAGGGTCCTTCCCAATGCCTCCTGCCCTTCCAAACCTTCACCCCACTTCCCAGCCTCCATGCCAGGCACAACAGTGAGCTAGTCAGCCTTGGGGCAGCATCTAGCCTACTTCTCTGGTAAGCACTTTAGTAGGGGAGACCCAGCCCCACCTGAGTCAGTTTTCTCAAACTACCTTACACTGGGCAGTAATTTGAACATACTTCTTTCCTCTGTTAAAAATATTAGTCATTAAAAAAAAAAAAAAAAACAAAAAACAAAAAACACACCTCTAGGTTTCCAGAAATTCAGCATCTTCCCAGCCCTTGGGGCTTTGGAAGGTCCATTTTTCATGGTGACAAGGTCACACTGCCCCCCCCCCCCCCCCCCCAGTTATTTTGAGTGCAGCTTTCTTTGAGAGCAACTCCATCAAAACACCACTGAAGGAAGGGGTGGGGTTCAGTCTTTAACCTACCCTGGAGGGAGTGAACAGTGTTTTCTTTCTAGCAATTCGGGTTCTAGAGATAATCTGTTTACAGCAGCTTGTCAGGATAGAGGATGGTCAGGCTCAGCTCTGAGAGAAGTTGATAGATAGGCTTTTCTTTTTAGACTGTTTCTCATTTTCTCAGTGCAGAACATAACTTGGTTTCTCTCATAGAAGTGCCCTAGAAGGTGAACTTGGGAAAGATATCTGCAGTTCTTACAGACATTCCTGGTCTGACCACAAGCACCTTGCCCAGCCTGACACTGCAGTGATTTCAGTTGTGGGCAGTCGGCACAATCAGGTAAACACACCCTGCTGCTGATGTTTGGGGCTGCTGTGTTTTTACTGGTGTTTTTACTGCAAATCTGTTCTGATACATTTGCTTCCAAAATTACTAATTTTTATAGAACTGGTGATGTGGTTAGCATTCACTATACCATACAAACAGAGAAATCAGAACCTGGGTTAAGTATGTACTAGTGTATAGTATTGTAGCTAATTAAAGGAGGGAGCTTTTGCTTGCTTGTTTTTCAGGAAAATTTGTTAAAAAAAAAAAAAAAATCATCTCCATAAAGTGGGTACTTTGAAAAATTTTGTTCTCTTAATTGTTCTGTTAAACAGTGACCAACCAGAAGGTATACTCTTCAAATGAATTCATCTGAATTTATAAAAATTAAGTAGCAGCCCCAACTAGCATTCCTTTCTTACCACTTAGAACCATATCAAGAGTATACACTATTTCTCTCAGCTATAAAAGCAGACTCTCTTCAAGACACAGCAGAAGCAGTGCATGAGGACACTCTTGTCATGCTTCCTTCCTCCAGAGTCTTGGGTGTTACCCTGTGGAGCTGGAGAGAGGCCCCCGAGGCTTCGGGTTCAGCCTCCGAGGAGGGAAGGAGTACAACATGGGGCTGTTCATCCTCCGCCTTGCTGAGGACGGGCCTGCCATCAAAGACGGCAGAGTTCACGTGAGTTGACTTTTGTTTGCAACCTTTGCTTTTAGCTCTAGACTGGAAAGTTCTAGAAGTAATTGCTTTAGAGGGAATGCTGAAACCTCCTACACAGGAAATGGGTTTCTGCAGCCATTATGCTTTCCCAGCCAGCCTGGTTTCAGAGCCTGACAGCTCCTTGTGTGTCCAGAAGAGCAGTCAGGACAGGGCAGGTGGATTAGTAAATCAAATCACTTCCATCTTATTAAAAGGACTGAAGACAGCAGGATAAAAAAGACTCTACAGTTTCTTCTAAGACATAATAAGCCCAGAGAGTTTTTCCACTTAGATCCCTACAGAGACAAGAAACTCTGGCCCTGCCAACCGTTAAAGTTATTAGAAAGACTAGAGTTCACAGACTTTTTGAACCTTGAGACACCAGCATTGTGCAGGGCACTGGAGACTAAATGGCTTATAGATCTTCACCTTTTCTCCTTTTCTGGATACTAAAGACGAATCATACATAAAAAGCAATTGTTGACCTCAGTTTCTAACAACCAGTTAATTCGATAGTTAAGTAATCACTAAAGATTTTAAGTTCTAGCCCTCTTACCACCCAAGAGAACTTTGGGTTTCTTCTATTTTCAGTAGGCACCAAGGCAAAAGAACCTTTTAAACTGAGTAAATAGTAAGACAAATTATTTTTAGGTCTAATAATCAGAAAAGCCTTGGGAAAGGGGGGGCTGGGGTGTAGCTCAGTCAGTAGTGTGCTTGCATAGTGTACCAAAGCATTAGGTTCAATTTGTGGCAGCACATAAAGACTGTGCTGGTGTATGGTGGTGCACAGCTGTAATTTCCATACTTGGGAAGTAGAGACAAGGTCACAAGATCAAGGTCATTCTCAGCTACCAGAGCAAGTTTGAGGCCAGCATGGGCAACATGAGTAGACCTAGTTTTAGAAATACAAATAGCTTCTAGGAGAGGACAGCTTTGTGCTTTCCATGTGACTGCTTCACACTGATCATTCATTTCATAACCAGTTCTGAGTGTTTGCCTTAACCAAGGCTTTATGCCTGGTATCAGGGGAATTGAGGAAAGGGCAATACCATCCCTCCTCAGAGTGAGCAGGCACAAGGTCAGAGAGTGACTGATGGAGGGGCTCAGAGGTGAGTGTAGTTCCTGCCAGGGAAGCTCTGCAAGCTGAAGAGTGACAGTGGAGGAATGAAGGAAAGGCAGTCCACACAACAGGGAACTCTAGGGGTGAGCCTGTAGTTACTTAAGGTGCATACAGGAGTGGAGGGATCTGAGGTGATGAAAGAGAGTGGTTATCAGTGTGCAGTGTGCGGGTGCTGGAGAAGAGAGCTGGCTGTCACTCTTGTATGGAATGGTGGTGTGGGATAACCCTTTTCCTACCATCTTGTAGCCATGGAGCCTTACGCAGCTTCTTTCTGAGCCTCGGTGTCAAGTGCGCCATTCTTTAAAGTTTCTTGGTCGCCACCTCCCCCCCCCCCCCCAATCCTCTCCTTCCTCCTCACTCTCCTCTGCTGAGGTATTTCACATTTCTTCGTTTTAAATGTTGGTTCCAAATAAGAGTCCTGAGGTCTACTGATGCCATCATACAAATGAAGGCCAAGCAGGTAATGCATAGATCTACAGAGCATCAGAGACCTAAATCCCGTGACTCAAAACCACTTTCATTTCAAAAACAAACTCTAGATTTTGAAAACAGAAGTAGGTAGACTATCACATTAGGTTTGGATCTATCTAGTAAGAATATGCCAACTTTCAGAGACGTCTTCTCTAATTCTCTACGTGACACCCAGGGAGAAGGGCCTCTACCTCTCTTGCCTCCCTCCTCCCTTGCTGGTCTCAGATTAGCAATTCAAGTTTGTACTCTGTACCTTTAAATTCCAGTATCTTCAGGACTTCACCCAGTGCCTTAAATAGTCACAGTGGGTAATTCATATATATATATATATATATATATATATATATATATATATATATATATATTTTGGTTTTTTTGAGACAGGGTTTCTCAACAGGGTTTCTCAGCCCTGGCTGTCCTAGAACTCACTCTGTAGACCAGGCTGGCCTAGAACTCAGAAATCCGCCTGCCTCTGCCTCCCAAGTGCTGGGATTAAAGGCGTGTGCCACCACTGCCGGGCTCATAAATGTTTTTCTAAGGGACGCTTTGGGTGGGACCTTTAAAATTAAGATCAGTACTTTTTATATGTTTATAGATGCCAGGAGGGTAAAAGTCCACACACTAACTTGTTCTAAAAATTCATCACACATTAGACAATGAATTTTTAGAACTAGTTAGTATGTGGACACACATGTGTGAGCGCATGCTTGCCAAGGTGCATGTCAGAGGACAGCTTGTGAGAACTGGGGCTTGCTTTCCATCCCTTAGCCTGTCAGCATTGGCTGCAAATACCTTTACCCACTGAGTCATTTCACCAGCTCCTAAATATTTAAATGTTTGGAGAATTAAGAATTCCTCTCAGCTCTTACTTTTTGCTAGGTAGACAAGGCCAGGGGAACAGCAACAGTGTATAATTCAGAAATCAAGAAAATGTTAGCCTATAGCTGTGTATCAGCAGAGGGATCTGTAAACCTCCTGGGTCTGAAGCTGGACCAAGTCCTGAGGGATGTTTCAGAATGTGTCTAGCATACCTGAGGTCTCCATCCCCCGCACGGTGAGCAGGGAGTCAGAGCCAGACACTCAGGGTCTGTCTTCAGCTATGCTGCTGTTAGTCTGTGAGACAAGTGACAAGTGTCTACACTGACTGAGAACTGAGGCTCAGGGAGGCCCAGCTCCTGGAGGAGATCATTTGGGTTGGAGTTCCTTTGGAGGAATATCATTTCTTAACATGTTTTAAGACATAATCTACATGCTGGACATATTATAAGACTCCTTTAGAAGACTTTATATCGATTTAATATTTTATGTGTATGGGTGTTTTGCCTTCAAGTATGTCTGTGCACTGCAGACATTCATTACCCTCAGACGCCAGAAGAGGGCAGCAGATCCTCTGGGACTAGTTACATAAGGCTGTGTGTTAGGAACCTGCACTCACTACCATAGGGCCTCTCTCCAGCTGCAACTGCTAAGTGGTTTGTTTTGTTTTGTTTTTGTTTTTTAAAGAAACAAGATCCAGCTGCATATGTAGCAGAGAATGGCCTTGTAAGGCATCAATGGGAGAAGGCTCGATGCCCCCCCCCCCCCCCCCCGTAGGGGAATGCTTGGGCGGGGAGGTGGGAGTGGGTGGGGGAGTACCCCTCATAGAGAAGCAAAAGGAGGGGGGGATAGGATAGAGGGTTTCCAGAGAGGAAACTTGGAAAGGGGATAACATTTGAAATGTAAATAAATAAAATATCCAATAAAAGAAAGAAACAAGAACCATTCTTTCTGCTATCTTTTCTTGCTTTTTTCCCCTAAGTTTTAAGGCCCCACTGTTTTTACTAAGGCTGGCCTCAACTGACTACCTAATTATCTGAGTCTACAGATACATGTCTTTTTCTTATATTTTTGGTTGTGAGCCTAGCCTTTAACGGCTGAGCCATCTCTCTAGCTCATATGTCTTTTTCTTTCTTTTTTTTTTTTTTAAAAAAAAATAGTTTTGTTTCTTTTAATAATCTATTCATTTATTTTTATTTCATGTGCATTGGTGTTTTACCTTGATGTATGTCTGAGTGTGAGGGTGTCAAATCTTAGAGTTACAGTTGTGAGCTGCCATGTGGTTGCTGGGAACTCAGGGCCTCTGGAAGAACAAGTCTATGCTAAGCCGTCCATCTCTCCAGCCTGCATGTCTTTTCCTTAACTCCTTTTGTCTGCCTTTAATTTCTCTTTTCTTTCCTTTCTCTCTGATTTTTCAGTAATACAAAAATGGGGTTGAATGTTCAACTTTTCAAACATTTTTACCATTTTATTGACGTTTTTATAGTAACTGAAAATCTCAGCAAAAATGTTAACCTGCCTCTTCCCAGAGGAGTGTTTCCCTGTGTTTTTTACACAGCCGGGACAGACCACAGCCCTACTAGCCTAACAGAACCTCCACGTCCCTTCCCATTTTATTTGAAAGTTAAAAATGACACCTGGTGGTGAGCCTGTTCAATTACATCTTATTTATATTTTATTTACATTAAAATATACAGGTTTGTGGCTGAAGAGAAAGAATGTGACTAAAACTCAGACCTCTCTCCTAAGATGAGCCACTGTGTTCACCCTGATTTTCATTTATTTTCTTACTTTCCTGCTTTGTTATTCACACTTCCTCAGGAACATGAGTCTTTTTATCACTTACTAATAAGGATTTTGTTCATTGCTTTTCTTACTGGTTTTTTTTTTTTTTTTTTTACTGTAATTAATTGATTGTCTTACCCTGCTTGTTTTTTAAGCTTTTTTCACTTTACATAATTTTTTTGTCTGTTTGTTACCATTTCTGGATACCTGAGACTGGGAAATTTACAGAGAAGAAATGTAATTCTTGCACCTCTGGGGCTGTGAAATCCCAGGTCAAGACAGTCTAGCTGGCGGAGAACTCCAGTCCTGAGACAGTAAGCAGTGCCACGTGGCAGGGAGACAGAGAATGCCTACGAGATGGGAGTTCACTTTTAAAACAAAACCCCAACATCTGATGTATAAGATTGTTCCCAACAGTAATTCCAATGAGCACTTATCTGTGGTTGGTTTTATTTTCCTTTAAAGTAGACACTTCTGGTAAACGACACCAGCACTGTGGTGTTTTATTCTGAGCCCTAGTTTCTGTTTCCCAGGAAAATGGTTTTATATTTGTTACTATAAACAATCCAGTAATTGGTTTAAATAAGTGTTCATATTAATGTATTCTCAATTCTTAATTTCTTTACCTTTTAATCTCTAAAATATATCATTTAGCTAAAGCCTCACTCATGTATAGGATATGCTGGCAATACATAGAATGGCCAGTCTCTTGGAAAAGCTTCAGTGGTGAGCAACCATCTATCTGCTCCAGCTTTAGAAAACCAAGTCAAGATTAGCTCATGTTTGAAAGCACCCTTTACAGACTGTTACTTAGGTGCCACTCTGCAATGTAACTTAAGGTTATACAGAAATGTCACCTTTTCTAGGGTCTGACTTTTGGTAGAAAACTAGGTTTTTTTTATTATTTATTTTACAATACTAGGGATCAATCTCAGGGCCTCACAGATGTGGGAAAACCTGAATTTAATGCTTGATTTCAAATGCTCAGATACTCACTGGTAGCAACACAAAACTCTCCCATGCAGAATTTTTATCAAGTAAAATCATGCATTGTGTCCCCATCAGCTGTCACCAAGATAGCACACTGTCTAGGTTAAGAACTTTACAAGTGAGAATGACTTAGCTCTGTTGACAATATAGAAATGAAGATTGGTGCCACTTCATACAGTTGTCGATGTTCCCTGTCCAGGTTGGTGACCAGATCGTTGAAATCAATGGGGAACCGACACAAGGCATCACACATACGCGAGCAATTGAGCTCATTCAAGCTGGTGGAAATAAAGTCCTCCTCCTTTTGAGGCCAGGAACTGGCTTGATACCTGACCATGGTAAGCAAAATAGCTAAACACTCACGCTGGCAAAGGGGGTGGCAGAAGGGAAGGGAATGCCCCTTTGAAGGTGACAGACATATTGCTGGCTAATTCAGAAGTAGACACCAGAACCCCCAAAGAGAGTTACTATACTGCAAATGATGTTTCCAAACAGTAGTATATTTGTTGGAATAGATTTTGGATTTATTTCATCTAAAATCACACAGTGCATTCTGTAGAGAAACATGCCTGTAATAAGAGTAGAGGCAAACAATTAAAATTTCTTCAGAATATCCAGCTTTATCCCCTCCCTGGCTATTTACACACTGAAGAAAAAAAAAAAAAAAAAACCTTACTTTCTTAAAGTAAGATATTCTCAGTCCTTGATATTTGTTTTCTCACTTGATGAATAAATGCTGAAGAACTTTAGGATTTTCTAATCACTTAGCAAAATAAGTTGCTATAGCCACACTCTCTGGGAACAGGAAAGTAAAGCTAAGATAATATGTCTATACTGCACTGATTGTGAATGCCCTTGGCTTCATTATGTATTTTTGAACTGTCACAGTGTTTTTAAAAATCACTTTGAGAATGTATGATCCTAGAAATAAAGGCAGCACCATGCCCATTTAATGTGTGTCTCCCCTGCCCAACTCCCCATCAGAGCTTCTGCAGGGTAAGTGTAGACATAACCTCCCACAGTCCCTTCCAGCTGTGATCCTCTGGCTGTGTTGTCTTCCACCATCTGCTCACACAGCACGTTCCCAGGGACATCTATGCTAACTGTACTGGTTTGTTTTCACGTAGTCCTAGGCTTTTTCTCTTCCTTCTTCAGGTTTGGCTCCTTCCGGTCTGTGCTCCTACGTGAAACCTGAGCAACATTAAGGCTTTCAGGGCTTTTCTTGGTCTTTCCTTAAAAAGACTTGGTAAATTTGCATGTCTTTTAAATCACTTCTTTCATTTTCTTTTTAATTAAAATGGTGCTATTAAATACATCTGTTTCTGTCTTCTGCACTTTTTCAATCTCCTTTTGACATTAATTTGACAGCCTAACAAGAAAGTGCCCGTAAACTTCATTTTGGTTACCACAGTCTGATGTTTTTCACTAGTGATTTTGGCATATCCTTAAGTTAAACAGTAATAATAGCTTAATTAGTAAGCTTACTGGACCAGACACTTTGGTCTACTTTGATTATTTGTATCTCATTTGGCTAAATGAATGTTAAGAATTTACAGATCGTATATGTCTTATAGTACCTAGGTGAAAAATTATTATACCACAAATCTCCCCTCCATACATGAGCAGATATCTATAAGCATCTGCCTTACAGAGAGCAATGCAAACGTGAATAAGCTACATAACATACTCCTTGGGCTATGCAGCCAGTAACATTCAAAGGCTGTCAGTTCACAACTCACTGTTCCTATTTATAATCCTCGAGTGTAACAATGTTCTGCTCAATCACTTTTTAGGTGATTGGGATACTAGTAGTCCTTCATCTTCCAATGTCATTTATGATGAACAGCCACCACTTCTCCCATCTTCACATTCTGCTTCCACATTTGAAGAGTCTCATGTGCCAGTAATTGAAGACTCTCTGATTAGAGTTCAGATATGTGAAAAGGCAGAAGACTTAAAGGACACTGTACAAGAAAAGAAAAGCACTTTAAATGGAATCCAGCCTGAGATGAAATATCAGTCTGTCCAGAAAAATGTGAGTAAGAAGGATCCACCCAGAAGTTCTGGGCATGGTGAGAAGAATCTACTAAAAGGAGAGAATGGTGTTACACGAAGAGGTAGATCTGCTAGTCCCAAAAAGTCAGTTAATCGACATTCAGAGGAACATTTGGAAAAGATTCCCAGGCCCCCAAAAAGTGACCCCAAAGGAAAATCTAGAGACCGGTCACTCAGCCCTAGGAAAGGAGAAAATAAAGGTCAGCTCACCATTAAGGCAGGCTCTGGACAAGATCCCTGTAGAAAAGACAGAGGACGGTCTTCTAGCCCCAAGAAGCAGATTGGAGGCAACAGCCTGTCAAACACTGAAGGCAAATTATCACAGGCTGGGGGCCGAAGAGCAGCAGGCCAGTCTAGTGACAGCACTGAACAGCTCCCAGATGGGAAAGAAAAGTCAGGGGTCAGCAGGAAAGATCTGAAGCAGAGTCAGCTGGGGAAAAACAGAACAAGGTCTCCAGAGAAAAAGAGCAATAGAGTTGATGAAACATCTCTCCCATCCAAAAAGACTAGCAACAATGCTAGTAGGGTAATGTCTGAAAAGGAAAAAGGAAAGAAGCCAACAGCAGGAGAAACAAGTAGAGACAAAACAGGAGAAAACGCCCAGGTCTCAGCAAAGCAGCTCAAGCAGGAACCTGAGAAGATGGCATTAAGTAAAGCAGAAGATCACAAAAGCAAAGAATCAGAGATCACTGACAGATGCAAGGAACGTGCAGGGGGCACACCTGAAAGTAGCTCTCCAGTCAAGAAAGCACCCATCACTCCAGGACCCTGGAGGGTGCCACGTGCAAATAAAGTCACAGGCACTACTGGCATGGCTGACAAACAGCTATGACCTTTTGTATAAAACAAAGAAAATTAAGTTGTAATCTTGTACTTACAACATTCGTAAGGGGGAGAGGTGTGGTTTATCCCCAGATATTCTATACCAGGTAGCCAGGCTGCATGAAGGGCTTCTGGGATTGCTAAGACCCACCTGGCCCTGGCTGGCTGCCCTTTCTCATGCTCAGGAAGGAGCTGCATCCAAGGGCTCACCTGCCATGCCCTGCTCAGGCCACTCGCTCAGCAATGACATGATCTTAGCAGTGTGGTCACAATTCACTTTGTGTTTGTGCCAAGTTATCTACTGTATCATGTCTGTTTTATCCTTCCCATTCTGATAGTTCCAGTCATCAAACAGTTCGGTTTGGCTTGAAGATGTTTTCAATAGCATGTTGCATGTTTACAGAGAGAAATATTTGAGTCCTTGCAGAGGAAGAAATTGTTAGCTCACCATTAAAGTGGGCACTTGCATCTTCTCACAGCTTCTGACTGTCCTAGTTTAAAAATGCAATTCACAAACATCACGTTACAGGAAAGGTCAAATATTATAAATGCTTTTTTTATGGCTAAGTAAGGTGTTTAACTGTTAAAAGATATTCTTCCTTACAGTTGAATGTTCAAAATGAGAACATACTCTAAGCCACAGAATTAACAAGCTCCTGCCATGTTAGCCATCCCTTATGTAGTAACAGTGTCTCAGATCACCTGTAGTCTTGAGGGAAGTACAAGAAGCATGTAGAAGTACCGCTTGTTTCTCTTTAAAGAAAAACTACTACACCTGGATATTGTGATTATTTATCATTAGTCCTTAATATATAGTTGAAGACCCAAAATATTATGTAGATATTTGCAAGGGACTTAATCATGAAGCCAGTTCTACAGTCCACTGCCAAACAAAGCACCAGCTTCTGTAGCACAGAGGAGTTCATCTAGGGGCAGACACACGAGCATTAGGGATTTAGAAGTAGAACCTGTCTTGGGCTTCCTCAGCAAGTCAGGACTAATATGGTATAGACTGTGTGTGTGTTGGAACTTTAATTTTTAGCTAATTATTTAAAAAACAAAGTTTCTAGAGTTCCTTTTAAAGTCTAATAAAATGTTTGCTGAAAGCTGGAGACAATTCTTAAACTCATACACTAGATCAAGACATTAGTTCCTTGAAGCAACATTCAGAAACATCTATAAATACAGACATTTCTCAGACCAAAACTGTCTATTTATGGAGTATTTGAACACTCATTCTGTTACCTTGTAAATCTGACAAATTCCACTGTGACAACTGTACTGGTCCCTGTCATGGCACATGCTCCCATCCAGAACTGTATTTAACCCATCTCAAAACTACTTGAATATCGCAAATTAGGAGGCTTGATAAATGCTAAGAATTTAGTACCACAGAAATGACTTATTTTCCCTATAGTCCACAATTAGTGATACAAATCCTATTTTTATTGTTAACTGTGACATAACTTTGATGTCATATTGTCAATATGATGTGGCTCTTCCTAAGTAACATGTCACTGTACTGATTATATACTGACTTAGCAATGTGGCCTTGGAATGCTGAGCAAAATATGGATGTACTGGTTGTAAATGTTTATATATGTACAGTACCTTTATATATATATACACACTTGAGGTTCTGATTAGAGAAAGATCTGTAAATCGCTCGTTATTTTTTATATAGATATTAAAAAAGAAAAAAGTTGGTCTTGCTTTTTGTTTTAAACTGTCATTTAAAATTGCTGTTTGTGGAACCTAGTCCCATCGTGGTCTGAGTCATCAGAAACTTACAATCAAAAAGACAAAGTAATGAGTCTTTGCCAGTACTTAATCTCACATATGGATAAAAGCCTTGAGTGGTATACCATTTCCTATTAATGCTATTTTTTAATATCCCTTTTCTCCACTACCAGGGAAGAAAAGATACTGTATCTCACTGGAATTTAGTTACTACACATTTATAATAGACTAACAAGATCACAGAGTTCCATGGCAATTCACAATATTTAAAACCATTTTATTTATTTTAGTTTTTAAGTGTGTAGACTTGACTTTATTTCACTTAGCATATAAACTGCTTAAATCCTACTTCAAAACTCTGGTTAATTAATATTCTTCAGGAGAAAAAATCCTATAATTGCATGAATTCACACTAAAAATAAAGTCTAGTCCCATTTCCAGGCCCACAATGGAAATGTGTCAAAGCAAAAGCTGCTGAAAGTAGGAGCTAAGCAGTTAGTAGTCACCCAGGCAGGACTGTCTTCTGACAGTTACAGCATCCTTATAGCTGAGCAGTTTTGAACAAGGTCAACCTTTAGATCTGGTCTTGGACCCAGAAAGCATTTAGCTTCTTGTTTTCACATGTGAATATTTTCACTTAATGAAAGGAAACTGGGGCAGCACGATGGTTCAGCAAGTAAGAACCTTTCACCAACCCCTCCATCCCCAGAACTCACACAGTAGAGAATCAAATCCATCAAGATGTCCTTCGTGCATCCTGCGTGTACGTTCACACAGATTTAGAAAAACAAAAAAAGTAATAGTCAAGATACTATTTGTGCGTAGACACAGAGAGCCAAATGCTTTGTAAACATCCAGACAAATGGAGTTCCATATTTTATGTGTCCATTGCTCACATTAACTTCTTAAGGCTCTAATGACTTCTGCAAAGATGCAGATTGGAGCTTAGCCTACCCTATACTCTTAGAACCAAAGAACACCTGCACTGACTGACAAGACACAGCAGTCCACTGTGGAGTGAAACTACATCACAATTACTGTGTCTTGGCATGCCCCACATGTAAAAGCCGCCAGCTTTCTAAACATCAGCAGTTACATTTGTTTGGATAACTCTCTGCTTCTTCTGACAGTCAGTATGCTGCCATTTTGGGAAGGCTATCACCTGTAGTTAGCTGAATTCATCTGGCACATCTACTTGATAGGCTCTTAATCATTCTACCATATTGATACAAGAGTTGAACCTGTTCAATGCTACTTGGTCTCAAAGCACACAAGCAACATTAAGTATGAGGGAGTATATGAATGCTTATGAAGAATTTGATCTAGTAGAAAAGTCTTAATTTCAGTCTAAAATATGGACACAACCAAATGCTTTTATTTAGACTTAATCTCTGCTTTCACAGTTCTATAGATACATGCCCATTTTATACTCTGTACATTAAAGTCAAAAAGAATGCCAAAATTCACAAACCAAGAAACTTATCCTGTCCTAAGGACAACCGCTAGTTAACCTGAGTACTACCTTATTGGAGCATCATGCAGGAAAGATGTAATACTGCATGTTTGTGCTCAAATCTCATGGCTTAGTACAGGCACCAGTGACTGCAAGAAACAGAAGATAAATTACTAGACTGGTCAATGTATGCAATAAATCAATGAGTTCTCAGATAACTCCAAATCACCCTGTGTAAGAAAAAGCCCCATATAGCCTATTAAGAATATATACATCTAAATTTTTTCAAAACATTCAGTTGAATTTAAAATAAGGTTGATTTGCTTTACATAGGACCATTGAACAAAATGTTTGGATCCACAAACTGACACATGGAGAGACCCAGTTATTTAATTTTTCTTGCTGAGAGAAAATCATATTCCAGTTAGACAAGTACGTGGTTATCTGACTTTTCATTGTTTGTGACCATAACTTAACATGTCTAGGTTTATGGCGTATACATCCATAGCAATTTTAGGAGGGATGATTTTCCCAGGAAAACATTTTTAAAAACAAGTCAATGGATAATTTTCTTATTCTTTCATACTTATTACTACCCCAATTAGCCTAATTCTATTTTTTGCATCTTAGTTTTCTCAATAATGTAATAAACACTACCAAAGTCTTAGCCCTTTTAGGGAATTGAAGCTTAAGTAACTAGATATCACACAGGGATAAATGGAATATTTGGTCTCTGCACAAGAATGACAAACAGAAGCACGATTCTTCATCCAGTGTCCATATGCTAAGTATCTGTTAGGGGAATCCAGTTCTGCTCTGCATTCTGAAGAGTAAACAAGAAAGTAGCTGTTTTCAAAGGGCTTACAGTCTAATAGGAAGAAGACACAAGTCAGCAAAAGATGATGATATACATGAAGGAAATTACTACAGTGATATAATTAACTAGGGTTACGATAGAGAACCCTACCAAGAACTAAAAGCTGAGAGCTATTTAGTAGCTATCCAGTGAGAGGTAAAAATACACATTTGAGACAGAGGAAATGCTTGAAAATACCTACTAAGGGAAAAAAGCTTGGTAAAGGGGATGGTGTGGAAGGCAGCGAGAAGTAATGTCAAGGAGGTCAAATTGGAGACAACTGCAGCCCTGACAAAAGGACCTGGGAGGTGACCACAGGAAAGGCCTTCCCTCCTAAGCCTCTCCAGACAGCACCACCTACTGGGAACAAGTATTCAAATGTCCAAATCTAAGCATTACATCTCATTCACACCACTACAGTGTTGAACTACATTAGACACTGAACCTTTACCTGAGCAGCTGCCTAAGGTCTAAACCATTTTAAGGTCAGGAAAATGTGTCTATCCTAAAATAATTAGAAACAGATGTTAGATTTTGGTCAAGGGCAGCACAGATAATAGAATTAAACAAGGAGAGCCCCCAACACTGCCTACAGGTAGCAGCAGTGTAAAAAGGAAAACAGACAAATCAGGTTTAGCTGGGTATTGGTAGCACAAGCACATGATACCAAACCACAATGAACCTCCAAAAGAATCTGGAAGAAGAAATTAGCAATAAAGTTAACACAGGTCTGCAACCACACTACCAATACAGAAAAACCTCATCACAAACAGACCAAGCACAATGCACAGAAAGATGTTACTTTAGCAGCAAAGTTACCCTAAGTCCAGCTGTTCCTGCCACACCTACCAAGATTAAAAGTAATCCTTGAAATACCCAAACTGTCTCCAAGTAATTGCACTTCAAAATAAAGCTCAATAATATTAAAGAAAAAAATACATGCACACTACAATACCCTATTCTCCAACACTGTAAGATTCACAGCCAATAAAAAGTTACCAGGCATGTAAAACAGAAATGTGTCTTAAATGAAGAAACAACACACACACACACACACACACACACACAAAATGCCCAAATGACACAGCAAATATAAATATGTAAATATACTTATTATGTGGGGGAAATATTTTAAGTAGAAATGTGGAATTTCTAAGACCAAAATCAAACTTTTACAGATGGAAAATATCTTGGCTGGAGCAGACACAATCGAACATGTCTGTAATCCGACAGATGGAAGGGGTCTGGAGTTGAAGGCCAACCTCAGTTAACAGTGTAACTTATCTCAAAAATTAAACAATACTACACTGGACGGCTTTACCAAATTAGTACAGAACAGGATAGAAAACTTGGAGGTACCACAAAAAAAATACTAAAAATTCTGAAAAAGCATAAACATTGGTGAGCTAAGGGAAGCTTCAGGTAACCTAATACACACGTGGGTTTGAGACCCAAAAGGAGACAGGTCAGAGTGGAATGTATAAAAGATTTGTTTAATGCCAAAAAGTTTTATAATTTGATCATGTGAAAATATGACCTATAAAATGATACAAAAGCAGTAAACCACAGATTCCTTAAATCCAACAAACCTCAAAACAAATATGAAGAAAACTACATCAACACAAATAATTCAATTGCACAAATTCAGTAGTAAAGCTGAAAATCTTAGAAGTAGTCGAAATTAAACATCAGATTCATTTGAGAGGAACAAAAATTAAAGACTTCTAGTCAGAAACAATGAAATCCGGAAAGCAATGGACCACTTTTCATTGTTGAGACAGGGTCTTACTGTGTGGCTGATTGGGAAGCTTGCTATTTAGATGAGGCCTGCCTAAGACTCAAGAGAATCCACCTGTGTCTGCCTCCTGAGAGCTTGGATTAAAGGTAGGCACCACCACTCCCAGCATTCAACTACTTATTTAAGCCTAAAATCTTATATTCAGCAAAAGTATCTTTTATATGTAGTATAGACTTACAAATATTTCAGCAGAATAGATTTAATTGCCTATCTGTTATTCAGTTTGAGTGACTGGATATTTAAAAAGCAAATGAGCAACAAATGATTGCAAAGTTGACAAATACTAGTTGCCTTTGTATGTTAAGTTTACCTACCTGAAACTGGGCTGGAAGGATGGCTCAGAGGTTAAGAGTACATGCAGAAGACCTGAGTTCAATTCCTAGCACCAACATGGCTTCTCACAATAGTCTGAAACTTCAGTGTCAGGGGACCCAATGCCCTTTTCTGGCCTCAGGCACCAGACATAAACATGGTACATGAGTATTTACACAGGCAAAACAATCATACACATAAAAAAATGTAAAGCCCATCCCATGATAACTGTAGTACATGAGATAACCAAGTTCTACAAAATCTTACCATTCAAGTGTTCATGCTTCCAGTCCTCCTCAAGAAATTCTCCAAAGCAGGGAACTTGGTAAGCGAAAATGCCAGTGTTTCCATTAACTGAGGCATGCATGATGGGTCACTAACAGGTAAAGCTCCATCCATGGCACAGTCTGGCCAATCGTCAGACACCGAGGACCTGAAGTGTACTAGAGGCTGGATCCATGCTGCTGCACAGTGGGCAAGCCATTAGAGAGACCGTGCCATCTGACAATGGCGTGCTGAAATCTCATGAGCATGCGTGACTCACCAACAACCGCACTTACAAGCTTAACTCAAAATCCTAAATTAAGATTTTCTCCAAAAATGAACAGAAATTTGTTTCAAAAGTTATTTCATTCCTCCACCCTCACTGCAAAAAAAAAAAAAAACCTAGAAACTGGCATTCTCTAGTAAAGTTCTTTTATTTGGATTCAACCTAAAATAGTTTCTCTCTTTTTGATAGAGAAATCCCCAATCCATAGACTATAATAGAAAAGAACTGCATTTGCATATTTCCAATAAAACATAGCTGCTTCATGCTGTGGGCATCTACCATGGTTACCCAAAAGACTATTGACAGTAAATATAACCAACACAGTACTGAAGGATCCCAGATAAATGTCCTGATCAGGACATAGCCCCGAGTCTCTGCAAGGTAGGCTTTAGTTTGCTACTATTCACGTCCTTGAGAACCATGAAAGTGCAGGTTTTTAACACATGCCCAGGGAAAGGATCTGCCGTAACTCCATTCGTTAGACTGGGCTGAGTAGGAGGCTTATGCATGTGAGCCTGCAGTAGGGTCACTGGTTTCTGTGAGCCATCTTTATCCTCAGTGGGGGAGCAGTGACACAGCCAGAGAAGAGTCCAGGCACACATCTCAGCTCAGGACTTAATTTTCCACAGCTAAGAAAAGAAAATCACCCCAAAAGAAAACAGTTAGCTATAAGACAAAAAGGTGGGATTTAGATATATATTCATATGACTATGAACTAAAAAAAAAAAAGTTTTATTTAAAATTTATTATAAAAACCTTGCAAATAAAAAAAATCACATCACATCACAAGCAAAGTCTACATCTCACTGACTTTCTGTATATCCTGAGCTGTGGTGTGTCACACTGCACTGTACACTTTCATTATCAATTATGGTTTTGAACTTTTCACATTCGCTATTATTTAATTTCTAAAGATTTATTTTTATTTTATTTAAGTATTTATTTAAGTGTTTTGCCTACATGTATGTATGTATACCACATGCATGCCTGACCAGAGTCAGAAGAGACTGTCAGATCCCTTGGAACTGGACTTACGGATGATTATGAACCATCATGTGGGTACCAAGAACTGAACCCAGGTCCTCTGCAAAAGCAACAAGTACTCTTAACTGTTGAGCCGTCTCCCTAGTTCTCCTAAGTTGTACTAGTATGTACTTATCCACCACATATACACACAAGATCCATTACAAAGTTAACACTAGAAGAACCTGATGTCCGCTCAGGTTCTTCTCCTCCATCACTCACTCCAACCTTCTGTTTTCCTTTCTGTGTGTTACACTATACCCGCATGTCTGCCTGTTTACACATGTTCATGTATATATTTTAGGCTAGTATCCACATAGGATAGAAAACATGCAGGGTTTTTTCTTTCTGAGATTGTGTAACCTTACTTAATATTACATATTCTATGTTCACCCATTTTCCTCCAGATTTTGCAATTTCACTTTTCTAAAGCTCAATATTGTTTTATTTTATATGTGGACCAAATTTTCATTATCTATCCATCTGTTGATAGACAAGTAGGTTTGTTTCACGTCTTTGCTATAGTGACTGAAACAGCAACAAACATGAGGTGTAAGTATCTCTGTGGTAGTGAATGGGGTTCTCTGGGTGTGTGCCCAGAGTGAAATAGCTGGGTCAGATGGTAGTTCTGCTTTTAATTTTCTGTGGAACTTCCAAACCTATTTCTATAAGAACCCTTTACATAGGAAGAAATAAATAATTCTGACAATGGAAGGAGAAAAAAGAAAATCTTCCAGATCAAAAGTGGCACCTACTGTTAATGCGGTTTTCAGTCATTCCCATATTTCCTGGGTCACAGTGACATGGTCACCCAGACCATGCTACTGACACGAAATTCAAAACTGGATTTTAGTTTGATCAAGAGTTTGGTCTTTTAGTTTTATAAAATGAGGAAAGCTGAGAAGCTTGTAAACCACCAAGTCACATGTCCTCAAGAGTCGGTTCCACGCCCACATGGGGTATTAAAGACAAAGGCTGCAGAGCAGCATTGACACTTACTCTTATGTTGAATCCTAGAAGATCACTTATAACTCCAGAGACAGCAGAAAGGATGACTACTCTTGTGATGTTGTAGATTAAGGGGTTCATGGTCAGTCCATAGAGTCTAAATGGTGTGTCCAGCTCCTATGGGACAAAGGAACTGAGATGAGCCGTGGCTTCCCAACAGTCCTCATTACTTCGTGCTGGGTTTTGAGGATGCTGCTATGACTCTCCTTAATATCCCAGAGCTACGTCAAGGAATCTGTGAGGGACTCACCAACCTTTCCATGGCCAACCCTTGTTACAGTGGAAGGGAGCAATAAGTCATGAATACTTTTTAAAAAGTAGTGCCTTTAATCCTAGCAGTTGGGGGTCAGAGTCAGGCAAGTCTCTGTGAGCTCAAGGCTACCCTGACGTACACAGTCAACGTGTATGTAGTTATACTCTCTCTCTCTCTCAAAAAAAAAAAAAGGAAAAGAGATGATTAACCATCAGATTATGAGACTGAAAATTCTTTCCCATTAATCCAAAACCATCATGCCAGTGTTCAGAATCTATACTGCCTAGCACTGGTCAGATACCTTTTCTAAGTAGTAAAACACGGATTTAATGACTTAACTAAAAACAAGCTTAATTTATTTTATCTATCTTGCACAAAAACATTGACCTGCCAGCAGCCAGAGCCTGGGCCCTGCACACAGACAGACCGGCCTTTTGGCTTCATAGATGAATATCTGGTACAAAGACCTAGCAGCCATAGAACTTACAGAGGTCAATGAAAAGAAGGCTGAAGGCCTTGGGCTCAGCATGAAGGTAGCCTCCTGAAGACTCCAGAGACTCAGGGACCTGCAGCCTAAGCAAGCACAATGAGGAGACAAGCAGCAGCTCCTCAGACCCAGTGGCACTAGTGATGTTAGTGCCTCTGGGAACAGGGCTGAGGACACTAGGTCAGGAACAGTCACGGGGTACAGTGAGTGTTAAGGCTCAAACATCTGTACCTCCAGCATCATCTCTGCCCTGGGATATGTGGGGGTGACACAAATGTCACAAAGCTTGGCCATGCTGGTGGCCCCTCAGCAGATCTAAGAACTAACGCCCACATAAAACCCTCTCCATGGGCCAACAGAGGTCTGCTTTTCCACAGTCAAACCATAGCCCTAAGGGATGTCCTCAAGAATAAGCCAGTGATCTTCCAGCCTTGCCCAGAAGAAGTAAGTTCTCTTTCTGACTAGACAGTCCAGCATGGTACTGGAAGCCACTCTTCCTACCTTGCTTCTGATCGCTCTGGCCTGTCCAGCCATGACTTCATCTGCCCTTTGTTTTTCTAAGAATTGACTAGCTCACACTGTAGAGTGTGCAGGTGAAACCTGCTTACCTTTAACAACTTTGTAGACAGCTTCAATACATTGTTTACGAGAGTGAGCTGTTCTTTTTTATTTGGCTTTTTTTCCATTTTAAGATACAAATTAATCTAAGAGAAAGAAAAGAGTAAGGTAAATTTGCAGACAAAAACAATACACATTGCATAAAACCTGGCAGATTTTGAGGGTCATCTTTTAGAGGAAACCATGTCCAGGACCTACAGCCTCAGCAGCTATGGAGAAGGATCTCTTCCCCCACTGTTTGTCTCTTTGATAAAGAAAAGCTACTTAGAGAAAATAAAACAATCACTGATAAAACAATTTATCAAAATGATAAAAAAAAAATTCTAGTTGTAACATAATTAGCATACAAATTCCTTGAATTCAAACACTATGTCTCACTCTTAACCAGTCTTCCCCAACTAATGTAGTGTCTTCAATAAGCATTTATGGATAGAGAAAAAAAGCTCTTTTAACTTATTAATTCCTTATTTTTCCTCTATAGGAACTATTATCCACTATGACTCTAAGGCCAAAAAAAAAAAAAAAAAAAAAAAAAAAAAAAAAAAAAAAAAAAAACCAAACAAATTATCCCAAGTGTGTTTACTTAATGTTTATGGAAAACTTGAACTTAAAATCAAAATTAACATAGAAAATACATTGTTATCACTCCATAGTCACAAGAAACATGTCAATCTTAGTATGTAGTTACATGTTCCCTTATTAACAAAAGTAAAAACAACAACAAAAAACACCTCTATAGTATGACAAAGTACTTTCATCCCATTAGCAATTCATTCTCCCAGTCCTAGGCAGAAGATAGAGTTACACTCATTTTAGATATGGGGAAAAAAAGATAATTACAGAGTGGCAAAAGATGTGAGGTCACGGTAAATGACTCAGCCCAGTTCTCAACATAGACACCGTAGCACGGGGATGGGGCCCATCAGTACCTGTTCAGTGAGCAGGATGGAAACATTGCTGTACTTCTTGTTGGTTTCTGACCCCAGTGAAGCCAGGCGAAGCAAGAAAAGGAGCAGTGCTGTTTCCCAGATCAGAAACTCCCAGTTGTAAGCATCATTCAGGAATGTCTTGTGACCTTGAAGAACCTATCATAGGACCAGAAAAAGGTCAATAGTTGTCTTTTTTTATTAATCATTTTATTCGTTTACATTTCAAATAATATCCCCTTCTCAGTTACCCCTCTACCACTCCCCCATTCAGACCTCAAAACAAGCAGGTAGCAAATTATACTCCACTACGTAAACAGATGAACAGTAAATGAATAAGAAAGTTCTCCCCAAGAATGAGAGCTAGCAATGCTGAAGAAAGAATGTGGGTGAATCCCTACTTACAACCATCAGACTGTGACAGCTTTATAATCAAAAATTGCCATCTTAAATAATTTTGAACATCTAAGAATTTTCAAGGACATCAACATTCCCACTTCATAAAGATAATACATATAACAGGTATCCAAAATAGTAAAAGGAATGTAGACTAATTTAAAAGACACAGCAACCTGCTATAAAACCAAGCAGGCACTGCTTAGAATTCTCCCTTCCATTAAAACAGATAGGAAACTTTACCTGTGCACAACAAATGAAAGCAATTGAAAGTGTGAGTAAGAAGACGGAGGACACAACCACGTCCACTGAGCGCTGTGGACCCCGCCTCTACGGAGGAAGACATATGTTAATGTTTTAGGATGTGGTCAGACAGCAGCTTCACACCATTAGCTTTGAATTGTAGTATATTCATGTGAGAAATCTCTGACGTAGCATTTTAACATATTTTAGGTATCAATCTGAAACACTTTTCAAATTAAGAGGTTATTCATTAACATATCTTCAGCTAGGATCTTTCCCAGTCAGAAAAGCATGCAATCCATAGCTCTCTGCCCTGGGCAACAGTTTTTCCTCTGCCTTACATCTTTACTATGGCCAGAATCATCGTCATATATGTTTTCCATAGCCCTACAAACATACCATAGTTAATCCAAACAGCTCACCTTTAGATAGGAGCGCAGCGATAACCATATTTTAATGTTCTCCACCTTTTTAAGTCTGAAATGAGGTATTTCATATTTCCTGGCTTTCCTGGCAGAAGTAATATGGCTGAAGAGTTTTGCAAATAAAAATCTCTAAAGGAAATTAAAAACATCACAAAATAAAATGTATATGTGTCTAAGTACGTGTCCAATAACCATCAATAGTATTCCTGGGATATTTAAAGTGTTAAAATCAAAATCTTATCAGAATAGCAGTGTTTACTTCAAAGTCCATCCCACAGTGAAGCATTAATTCCAAATATGACACATTCTCAATGCATGCAAGGAATATCCTCTGGAACTGTGAATGAATCCTCAACATTCACAACCTCTAATGTTTATACATAATTCTGGCTGACTCTAGAATTAAATTTCCATTCACAAATTATATTCCTTGTTGCACATCCCCAACACAGTAAATCCTCAATCCATCACTCACCAGACTTCAGTCAATTTCTTTACTTGGCCTATTTTTTTTTTCACAAAAATGTTATGACTTTGCCACTGTATATGCTATGGACAAAATACAAAGTCCTGATGGTGAGCAGTCAGCAGCCTACACCACTTGTTTCTAAACACAGGCTTCTTCAGAAAAATTTCAGATGACATAGCTGCTGCACTCATAGCTGCATAATAACCAGCACAGCATGGAGTCCAAGGATGGGTTGTTCTTCATCTGTGGTGTACCAAATTGTCTTGCTCTAGCTAACAACCCCACACCCAGACTCATGTGAGCAACCTCATAGGGTCGTTTAGAGAAACATAAAAACAGAAAGGAGACCTGAAGAGAAGAAGAGAGGGTTCTGCAGGAATGGGAGGACAGACAGGAGAGGGGGATAGGGATGAACTGATCACAATAATACATGTATGAAACTGCCAAAGAACAGGAAGGACATTTAAATATTTTTAAAGATTTCAGATTATGTGTTTTTCAAATAGTCAACCACATGAACATTAAATGCACAAGTCATGAAGTCAAAGGAACAAAACAATTCAATGGAGAGGCAGCAGATACAGAGGTGAGAAATGCTACCTGTCCACTCACCTGCTTATATGTTCTCTCTGCCACACACATCATAAAAAAAAACATCCATGTAAGACACAATCTTTCAAAAAAATTAATTATAGACAAAATAACGACAGGTGTGACAGGTGGTGCACCACAGAAGAGGGTCAGGACCTCCTCTGCTGAGATGGACTTTAGTTGGTCAAAGCTCTTCTCTCGGAAAAGTCGATATAAAAACGGGAAAAGTGCTAAGCCAATGGTGACTGCATTTCCCAGCATCTGATAGCCAACACCTTGTTCATATGCATTGACCTGCAACCCAATTTAAAATCTCCATCAGTACTACACAGGAAAAGGGAGCTATCAAAAGTATTTATCAAATACCATTTAGACCATTAAAGATAAATCTTAAAACAAATACAAATAAGAAGACAGACTTGGCTTGGCATCAGGGCTAAGAATGTGAGAGGCCCTGGATTCAATCTCCAGCACCAAAGAAGGGGACCACCTGAACAGACTTAGGACTTGCTACAAACTAGTATTCAGTCTAAGGAATGGCTGCAGGGCAACCTGAGCATCTGATGGTACAAAGTTACAAGCTGTTTTAGTTAGGGTTACTATTGCTGTGATGAATCAATATGACCAAAAACAACTTGGGAGGAGAAGGTTTACTGCAGCTTCTATTTCCAGGTAACAGGTTAGCACTGAGGGAAGTCAGGTCAGGAACTTAAGACAGACAGGAACCTGGAGCTAATGCAGAGGCCACGGAGGATGCTGCTTACTAGCTTGTTCACATGGCTTATTCAGCCTGTGTTGTTACAGATCCCAGGACTATCCAGGGTAAGGCACATGGCCTCACCCACAATGGGCTAGACTTGCCCCCATCAATCACTAATTAAGAAAATGCCCTGAGGCTCTGCCAGAGCTGACAAATACAGAGGCAGATGTTCACAGCAACCACTGGACTGAGCACAGGGTCCCCAATGGAGGAGTTAGGGAAAGGACTGAAGGAGCTGAAGGGGTTTGCAACTCATAGGAAGAACAACAATATCAACCAACCAGACCCCCCAGAGCTCCCAGGAACTAAACCACCAACCAAAGAGTACACATGGAGGGACACATGGCTCTGGCCGCATATGTAGCAGAGGATGGCCTTGTCAGGCATCAATGAGAGGAGAGGCTCTTGGTCCTGTGAAGGCTCGATGCCCGAGCAAAGGGGGATGCTAGAGGGGTGAGGTAGGAGTGGGTGGGTGGGTGGGGGAGCACTCTCATAGAAGCAGGGGGAAGGGGAATAGGATAAGGGGTTCCCAGGGGGAAAACCAGGAAAGGGGTTAAAATTTGAAATGTAAATAAAGAAAATATCCAAAATAAATAAACAAATAAATAAATATTAAGAGGAAGGAAGGAAGGAAGGAAGGAAGGAAGGAAGGAAGGAAGGAAGGAAGGAAGGAAAAAAATGCCCTACAGGCTTGCCTGCAGCCTGATTTCATGGAGGCCTTTCTCAATTGCAGGTCCCACTTTTCAAATGTCTTTATAGTCTGTGTCAAGTTGCTGTTTAAGTCTCCATGGATGCCCAGGCTCTCACAGGACCGGAAGGTCGGCTGTGAGGTGGAGGCGCACCTTACCCTGCTCATGATGATGCCGCTTATCTCTAACACAGACATATCCATCTTTTTGCACTCGTTTCCTTCCCAGATTATTGCACTAACTCGCTCAGAGGCAGGACTTGAATTCTGAAGCCAGAATAAATGGTTCTAGGAAGAAAGAAAGATATAAAACTGTTCCTATCCACTCCATCTTTCCTCAGTTAGTTCTCTCCTTCTGTCTCGGTCCCAGACTCCAGTGTTCAGTTTCATTATATGTTCATTCTCCATCTCAAAACCCATCCATCACTCAGAACCACCACTTGTGTGGTGGTCTCACCTAGAGAGCTAGGATCCAGAATATACAAGGTCACTGCCTCTCTGAAGGTATGAAGGGCACAAGTGTGCTGGCATGGTATTAAGAAAAGGACCTGTAGAACACACTGGGAGTAACAGGAAGTGAGGGGAAAGGGGACCTAAAATCTTAGAGGCTACACAAACAATTGGGATGTTTTGGGGCCTTAAGGTCATGGAAAAGCATAGATGATCCAAAGCCAGAATTGACAGTCACCATGACAACGGCCCCCAAACTCCTCTGCCGAGCCTGTCTTACTCACAGGTATCACTTTGGGTGCCTTTTCTCCAAGTGGAGAAAAGTGGTCCTTACCACACCCTTGAGTGGATTTTGCTCTGAATTCAGAGATTGTATCATCAATACCATTTTATCCACAAACTAAAGTGATAGTTCTAGAAAAGGAACATATGGTAGGTTGCTTCTAGAAAGGGAACAATTCTTTTTCTACCAGGTAGAAATGCCAAGCATTTGTTGATTTCACTGATATCAATGAAATCAATACATTTATTGATTTTACTTATGAAGTACCTACTGCAGAACATGCTTGAAGAACAGGGCACATCACAGCAGCACATGTCTGTAATCTTAGTATTCTGGATGCAGGAGGCTAACAAACTGGGCTACATAGCAAATGTCAGGCTAACCTGAGCTACAGGGAAAAAGGACACATCGCCTTGATATCTACGAGCTCAGAGACTACTGAAGGAAACATAATTAAAGTCACTAGACAGCAAGCTAAGGAAAGAAGAGTGCTTGAGTCACAGGAAAGGACTCCAAAAGGAATCCAGCACTCCAGCCAAGACCTTCCTGGAGAAAGAAAAGGACTAAGCCCAAAAGCAAAGGTCCAGAGGCACACACAAACTGTGCTTCAAACAGCAGCAGGACGGCAGCTGAGTCAGAGCACACATGCAGCAAGCAGGTAAGGAATGACAAGATGAAACTGTGTTACAGCGAGCAAACAGAAGGAAAAGACTGTTCCTAAGCAGCACAAATGTTAATCCCAAACCACACCACATGGGCAGTCAATCTAAACCCGACTTACTGCTATTTGCAAGGTGGTTTGGAAATAGGCAAAAGAATAAAAACCGAAGAATTACTAGCCACCCAAAAGAACTGGCATGAGAGCCAACTGCCAACCTTTCTACCCACCATCATTGGGCACACACAGGCACCAGCTTCAGCAGAGGTGCACCAGCACCTGAGAATGTTTGCTTACTCTTGTCATGCATCACACTAGCTTCTTCATAGTATTCCTAAAACTCTTTTAGCATGTAATGAATGATTAAAACAAAGTCTTCAAATGTAGAATAAGTCAAATACCTTCTAAGGAATCTATGATTCTAGACTAAAACGAACCTGAAATCAGTGTCACTTGATTTGTGCTTACCAGAGGCGCAAGCAATGCCATTTCTGCATAATTTTTATGAAACATGAAGTTTAAGAAATCATAAAACAGTACCAATCTAACAATGCCACTCAGAGAAAAGAAAGAATAAAGATTATTTTAAGGAAAATGAGCAAAATATTAGGGAGAGAAATTCAGGTAAAGGCAACTGCAGAGTATTTGCAAGTTCTCCCTCCTTTCTTACAAGCTATGCTCAGTTTCCCCATCCTAAACTGGGGATGACAACAGTGCCCTTAGAAGATAGTTGCATACTTAAATAACATGATACCGTGGCTGACAAATGCTAAGTTTGGAATAAGTATCAACTATCTGTTTTAGTTCTATTTCTATTGCCATGGTGAAACACCGACGAAAAGCAACTTGGGAAGTAAAGGGTTTATCTCATGTTAAAACTCCCAAGTCACAGTCTATCACTGAGGAAAGTTAGGACAAGAACTCAAGGCAAAAACTCACAGAGAACCCCAGAGTAATGTTGTCTGCTGGCTTGCTCAGGTACCTTTCTTATATAGCCCAGGTCTACCTGACTAGGGATGGTACAGCTCACAGTTCTCTTCCACATCAAGTATCAATCAAGAGAAAATTCTCACAGACAAGCCCATAGGGCAATCTGATCAAGGCAATTCCTCAAGTGGAGGTTCCCTCTTCTGAGGAATTGTAGTTTTTGTCAAGTTGGCAAACAATAAGTAGCACACTATTTTAATCATTATTCTCGTGTACCTGCTGAAAAACATCTTCTTTGGGGTCACGTTTGGTCCCCGAATGAAGGGTATTTACATGAGCCCCCTCACTGTCACTGGTGACAGATGACCGGCACTCTGGGCCATGGAGAAGGTCATCCCATAACATATCTTCAGTCTCTGAGTCATGTCGGGTACTTTCTGAGTCTCTTCTTGACAAGTTAAGGCTCCGAGAGCCACCACTCATACCAGACCTAGAACCCTTTAAAGTAAAAAAAAAAGGAGAAAATATGTAACAGTTATACATAAAACACAAAACAAAGTACTCATGGTAATTGCTGGCAAGCTTTCATAAATTAATCATCATGTATTTGTTAAGCCCCAAGGTTTCATATAATAAACATGATAATGCATGTTTAAATGTTTAAATGAATTTTAATGTTTAAATATCAAATTCCAATGACCCTGATATGATGACTAATCTTGGCTGTCAGCTGGATTTACATGTGGAATCAACTAAAACACATGCTGCTGGGCACTCCAGTGAGGGATTTTCCTAATCAGATTATTTAAATTATTAAGTCTGGACCACACTATCTAATGGCAGCCCAGGTAAAGGGACATGGAAGAAAAAAGCTTTACTTTTTGCCTGTTTGCCTTAATTCTCACTGTCAAGTCTATCTATCCTGTTGCTGCAGCTGGTCTTAAATCTAACTTCTTCAGGATTCAAATACAAACTGAAGACCAAAAGCCCTCCAACAATACTTCAGATCCAGCACCAAACTGGAACTGCTAAGATATCCAGACATGTAGACTGAACAACCACCAGATTTTCAGCCTTTCTGTCAAAAGACAGTCATTGATAGACTATTCAAACCACAGCATGTAAGCTAGTCTAATAAATCCCCTATATAATGCATATACACATATATATCTACATATACACACATATACATGTATGCATGCATGCATGCTATCAGTTCTGTTCCTTTTGACTAATACACCTGGCAAAACAGGACTTTAAAAAAAAATTCCCTTTAAGTAGCTACTACAAATTAGGTGTGCTATGTGCTGAATGATTCCAGGACACACCTGAAGGTCTGCCCATATGGCTTGCTAAGCCTTTTGAGACACTGTGAGTTTGACAAAAGAGCTAGTTTTGTCCAGGTCCCAACCTGGACATGTTCAAAGATAACCAGTCACAGAAAAGCAGAGTCGGTGCAATACCCCAGCAGTACAAACAGAAATATGAAACTTTTCCCATGACCCCAGTTGCCTGAGGGTAAAACAAAGGAAAACCACACCATCAAGCTCACGTAATTCAAATACGTTCAAGTATGTCCTGCATCCTTGCAACCAGACTCTACTGTTCCTGTCTTTCAGATTCCTCTGCTAAAGTTGTATCAACCTTACATAAGATAAAACTCCATATGCCAAATAAGTTTTCATTTTTGTTGTTGTTGTTTGGGTTGTTTTTGGAGACAGGGTTTCTCTTTGTAACCCTGGCTGTCCTGAAACTCACTATGCAGAACAAGCTGGCCTCGACCTCAGAGATCCAACTGCCCCCGCTGGGATTTAAGATGTGCACCACCACACCCAGCTCTAAGTGAGAAATAAGTAACCATATCACTTAAGAGTCTGGCTGGAGAGATGGCTCAATGATTAAGTGTACTTGTTCTAGCAGAGAGGATGGAGGCTGGATTCCCAGGACCCATGTGGCAGCTCCTAACTAACCCCAAGGAATCTGATACTTTCTTATGACATCTGCAGGCACACATGGTGCAGAGTCATACATATTATGAACAAAATACTCATACACATAAAAAAATCTTTTTTAAAAATTAAAAACCAACTGTGTAACTTTCATTCTCTCTCCTCTCCTCCCTCTCCCTCTGTGTGTGTGTGTGCACGTGCATGTGTGACCAGAGCCCCAGAAATCCAACTGTCTTTGCCTCCCTATTGCTGGCATTACAAGCATGTGCCATCATGACCAGCCTTTTCTTTTTAACATAAATTCTGGGGATTAAATTCAGGTCCCATGCTTATGAGGCAAACATCTTACCAACCGACCCCAAAGCATTACCATTCCATGTCCCTTCTGAGCATCATCTATGGCAGTTTTTCTTCCTAAAGATTTATTTATAAGTGTTTTGCCTACACATATGTATATGCAACACATGCATGCCTGCTGCCCTGATGCCCACAGAGATCAAATGAGGGCAACAGATGCCTGGAATTGGAGTTATGAATGGTTGTGAGCTAGCATGTGGGTGCTAGGAATCAAACTCAGTAAGTGCTCTTAACCACTGAGCCATCTATCCAGCCCATCTTGATACTTTGAAGATTAGAGAAAAAAGAACTAAAAGGAACTCACTTCCTTTCTAAAGGTGAGCTATCATCTTGAATTGCGCCAAGAGAACTGAAAGCAAGCTATACAAACTCCAGAGAACCAAAAGAAAGGAATAGATAAAGCCACTGTACACAAGACCACACCTCAAATTCTGTTCTTGCCAAGGGTGCTTTACCTGGCTGAAGACTGCGGATTCAAATTCGGATTCAGCCAGACTATCTGAATCCCGAACTATATGACACCACCTTGTTGTGGTTTTCTTTACCTGCCAAAATCAAGCCAACAAACAACAGGAAAGGATGTAAATATCTTGCTAGTACTCAGTATTTTTGGATTTACATTTCATACTTTCATAGACAAAAATGAAAATTACCTGAGAATTTAGGTGCCTTGAAAGTATTGATTTTCTATTCTTAACTTCACAGCCATTGTCACTTGATGCCCCCTCCACACTCCTACGCAATAAGATCATCTGTGTCCGTGCTTCACCATCCTCCTCACTCGACAGATCATCTGAAATCCCATTACCCAAACGCCTATAAGCCTCCTACAACGAGAACAACAGTAGCTCGCGATGGACAGCACAAAACACTCCAGCAAATTGCCATTTTAAAAGTAAAATTCACAGAAAAGTTACCAAGAGATGAACCCAAACTAGCAAGTCTACATATTGCTTAATCTCAACATTTTTTAAAAATTTCAAAATTAAGAAAACTGTGCACCTGAAACTCAAACTCAGCAGCCCAAACGCTGAGGCAGTGTGAGGACATTACAACGCAGGCTCAGGTCCGCTCTGCACCTGGATCACATCTGCTTACCGGCTATGCAGCCTCGGGTCAGTTATTACCTCTCTTGAGGTTCAGTTTCCTCATCTGAAAAGTCCTATCAGAAAGTACCTACCTCGCAGGGCTGTTGTAGACAGGGAAGCCAGTTTGTACTTGTAAGGCACTTACAACACTGCTGAATGCAATGATGGCTTACTGAAGGGTAGAATGCCAGGAGAGTAGGAGAGAGGAAGCACGGTGGGGCAGGGAATACATATCTCTAAGGATATGTGGGAAAGGTATATGGAAACCTTTGATAAGCACCTTAAAATAATAACCAAATTTGTTGCTATGACTGAGATTAAATGAAGTTACCTTTCATGAGGATTTTCATACACCTCCCAGAAGCCATAGGTTCTCATCTAAGGGCTCAGTGCCAGGTCTGACATACCTCCCTTCAAGTTGTTTGGGAGCTCCCCCAAAGATCCCCAAAATAATACATAAAAGATCCCCAAAATACAAAATAATAATACCAATAATAATATTGGTACTACTCTTAGCTGCACACTAGAACTTTTGAGTAGACCCTACTCTACTACTAAAGAAAAAAACACATTTTGGTCCAGGACTTGATGAAATCAAGCTGGTGCTCCTGGAAGCTGACTCCCTGCTGGCTAGCTCATGGAACCAGAAGAAGTTAGGAACGCTTCCAAAAACAAAGTCATCAACAGACTGACCCAGCTGTGAGGGAGCCCAGTGACCTACAATAACAGCTGGTCTTACAAGATTTGCCTAATGGTGTAATATGGGCATTTGATAAGAGTAACCTACTGCTTTCTGATTAAATTTAAAGCCCATTCCACGGAAGAGAACTCTTTCCTGTTACTATAAACCTGTGGCCAAAATTCTGTAGTTGGGGAGCTCACAGGCCCTAGAGGTAAACATACAATTTTTGTTTTGCTAAGTGGAAACAGTATCAAATTGCCTTCTAGATATTTATTTGTCTTTGTACCCTAGATGAGTGCAGCTGTCAGGCCTCATCAGAGAAGCTTCTTTTTCCAATGGACATCTGTTAATACAGATTCACAACTTGTCAAAGTACACAGTAAGTATCTACGGAATGTACAGTCATAAGTGGAACATCTATATCACACCACCCTCTCCTCAAGGCTCAAGGAAACTTACTGAAGAGAGGACAGAGAGAGTCTTAGAGACAGAGGTCAGAGAGAACTACTGTAGAACAGTGTCCTCTGACCTGACAGGACCACTACACTACTAACTCACAGCAGCTGTGGAACCAGCACCAGCTCACAGCAGCCAACACTCCACCAGAGACTCCCAAGGCCCTATCCCTACTGAAAAACTTCAGGCGAATGATGGCTGCTGGGAAAAGGAGTCTGTTTTCTTTTGGAACTAGTCCTGGTACACTACTCACATGGCAGTGAAGAGCCCTACACCCACGCTCATACTGGCAGCACCAAGTGGACTCAGTGGGTTACAAAAGAGAAATGGAGAGGGAAGTGAAGAGTTATGAAGCTAGAACAAAAAGATGGGGAGGCCCAGTGGGTGGGAAGTTAGATATACTCAAGATACATTGTATACTCTCATCAAATCTTGAAAGAATAAATAAAAATACTATTATTTAAAAAAACACTTTTAAAAAATTTAGGAATAAACCTTAGTAAGTATTAGATTAAATATGTCAGCTCAAGGAGAATATGTTTGAAAACTATTTAAAAAAGAAAAAAAAGTGTAGTTTTAGACATAGAGCAAACCATTGTTTCCACTGGGTTCTCTACCGAACCCAGAAGTTTCCCAAACTCTAAGCTGATCACTGCCTCTAGAAAAAAACAAGGTCCCTCTACACTGCTCTGTTGTCTTTTCAACCTGCCCACCCTCCGTCAAGGCTGTTGAGCAGCAGAGTTAGCATGTTCTCATCATAGAACATAAGCTCCAGTCTGCTTGCAGTATTTCCTTGTTCATAGCCAGTGGCTTTACTTACTTACGGTTTGTTGGCAAACTTACACCTACTGGTATCTAGTTTGTGTCTCTAACAGTCTCAGAACAGAAAAATTTTACCTAGGACAAAAAAAGATCCTGTTAGGCCCATCTAGATCTTACCCTACGGCACTTTTCTCCATCCGAAACCTTCGCTTTCTCTCTTGCTTGCCACATTCTGATCTCTGGTCGACCCTGTCTCTTCTTAGTGATAGGATGGAAACAGCCTGAGTCATTGTCAGTTTCAGTCCCTCTGTTAGATACTAATTTCACCCTTTTAATCCTATTTTTTAAAAAAGAAAAAAGTTACTAATTACTTTTATTAGAACAATATCTTCGATGAAATCACTTTCTTCTATTGAGTACAGTCTATTACTCTGAAAGTCTAGAAAATTCAAAAGTTGTATTATTCAGGTCTCAAACTTAGGAAGAGTATTCAAGAAAAGAATATTCACTCATTCCTAAAGATAATACCCTCTCTGCTTTTACCTCTCCAGTGTAATCCCCACTCCTATCGCATACTGTCGATCAACAAACTTCATAGTGCCTGCTTTCTTCTATCCACCATCCTAAATACTAACTACACTTCAAAGCCCAGACTACTTTACCCCAGAACGCATTCCATCTGCTAAGCTATGTAAACATCTGCTAAGCTACATTCCAGAAGCAATAATCCAGAATGAGTTTTTTCCTACTACTCCCTGTCTGATGAGGATAATCACCTAGGACATGGACCACATGATATCCAGCATAACTCAAACACTTCACCAAGGGGAATAACTGCATCTTTAGAACAACATATTAACATACTTCACCTTCAAATAAGAGCTTTATTTTTTAATTCACCACTCGTAATACAGGAAACAAAAGTGCCTCTCATGACCTGCATAATCACAAATGACTTGTAGTTTGTCTTTAATCCATCTGTTTGTCTATCCTATGGCCCACCAATACCAGGCTCTTGCCACATCTCATTCCTCATGAGCATCAGCTTTAAGAGCCCCCATTTTTAAATTCTCCTTTCTCTCAAAATGTTAGCTAAGGCCAGTAACGTTTCAGAGGGCTTTGTGCAATTGTGGCCTTAAAAGCCATTAAGATCAAATGCAATACATGTTGAGAATAAATTACAAGGTTTTACAAATAACATGAAAGATATTAGAGACAGTATTTTCAGTACACAAGTCCTCCTAGAACCCTTAAAAATCACAGAGCTATAATACTAAGCACACACCGATTACATTTATGGCCCAATTATGTTACAGACCCTGCAAATCCTAATAGGAATATAAAATCAAGTAAAAAGTCCAGTATAAGACTCCTACCTGTTGCCAAAGAGAGTCCCCCAAAAACCACCAACACTGGGTGCAGACTCCAGAGTCTCTACTGCTCTGACTTTATCAGGGGAGTTATTTCCATTGTCTCGGCTCCCATCACCATTTACAGTTTTTCGTAATTTTCTACAAAAAAAATATTTCAATAATTATAGATTATTCAGAAGATGCCCATAGTGTCTCTTGAGAAAATTATACTAACAAACTAGTCCCTGAAATCAAACATAGTTACCTTCATACACCAAGGACAAACGACTATAGGACATTTCTGATTTAAGGACAAAACAGATTCAAGATCATAAGTCCTTTGTTACTATTTTATTCAGCCACTGAAAAAATGGCACTGCTGTCCAGAACAAGACTAGAAAAGAGTTTCAGCATGTGGCCATGAGCCTCTCCAGGCACCTTACATACACCACATTCTCCACATGTACTTGGCTGTCCATCCCTATAGTACATTTAATCAGGAAACAACCAGTAACAGCATTGACATTCTACTTGGTTAAATGATTGACCTGACTGTTACAGATACTGCCTATAAATCACAATGAGACACAGTACAATGTTCAGTTTCCTTAGAAAATATTAAATTTATAAGTAATTTCAATTTAAAAGCAATGTTCTGAAAATAACATTGAAAAACAAATGTGTTAAACTTCACTAACCAAAATGTCAATGTCTTATTTATCAGTTGCCAAGGTAAACAAATCTAGAAATAGTCTGAGGAAAGAGAAAACCACTTTTGGAAAATAAATACTGAACCTTCTAAGAAAACTTCAATACTCCAAACACCACATATACCACACAATCAACAGAAACTTAACAGAATTAATATCTAAGCAAGTCAAAGAAATCAATTATGTACTTCTACTTGAGTGTGGCTTGTGGTTGTTGTAAGTCATGTTGGCCTGGAACTCATTACATAGATGAGACTGGTCTGAAGCTGAGACAATCCTCCTGTCCTAGCTTTCCATGGGCTAGGATACTTTATCCATTGTGAATTTTCACAAATATTACAGTTTTGATGGTGGTGATGGCGGCGGCTGCGGTGGCAGTGGCGGCGGCGGCGGCGGCGGCGGCGGCAGCTTGAAGTTTTTTGTTGTTTTGATGTATTGTTTTATGGTGAGACAAGGTCTCTTAATGTACAGTCTGGCTGTCCAGGAACTCTATATAGACCATGTTGGCCTTGAAAACATGGAGATCTACCTGCCTCTGTCTTGCAAGGTTGGGATTAAAGGTACATATCACCACACTATCTCCCATTCCCTTCCACTTTCTTTGCTCTTCTCTCTCTTTTCAGGGGACGGTGAAGATTGAACCTAGCCAGGGTCTTGTACATGCTCATAAGAGGCAGGTGCCCAACACTGACCTATACACCCCAGCCAGAGAATGCTTTTCAAAATCGTTATTGAAAATAGTATGCTAAGGAACAGTAGTAATTTTCCTTTTAAACATACTATGCTGAGTAAAAAAGGTCACATGAAACTAAGCACTTAGACATTCTTAGCATCAGGAGAAAGTGAAATGACTGTCACTTAGTCAAATATGCAGCAAAAAAGAAAGCACAGCACTCCAGTCAAGGTCTCACCTTACCTTCTTCTCCGATTTCCATTGTTTCCTGATGGCCTTGTTATCTGCGTCGACACGATCTGACAGTGGACGGTTCCCATGAGCAGCATAAGGCACAACGGTCCAAGCACTTCACTCACGCTCACAATAGGCATCAGGAGATATAAGACGATCGCTGTGACTGCAGAGGATTGAAAAGGCAAAGCAGTAGAGCACTCCGGAAAAGCACACTCTAATAACTGCACATGCTTCCTTCCACATGCTGTCCTTTTCAAAAGAACTAATAAAGGTAAATAATTCCCTACAACATTAGACTGCTGGGTAAGTGAAAAATAACCCACTGGAGGAATATTTTGCAAACTGGTAGCATGAAACTCCAGACATCCCTGGAGGACTTCCATCACAGGACAACCAAATGCCACATACAGCAGACAGTTTTGGGTATTTTAAGATTCATTTTAAGTTATGAGTAAAAAAGTCTGTGTGTGTGTGCCATGAACAGTGTCAGATCCCTGAATCCAGAGTTATAGGTAGTTATGAGCTGCCCAACACTGAGTGCTGGAAACAAACCCAGGTCCTCTGAAAGAACAGCAAATGCTCTTAAGTTCTGAATCATCTGTCCAGCCTCCAGAGAAGACAGTTTTGAACTACTGTTCAACTCAAATAAAAATTATTTCCCAAGGCCAGAGAGTATCTGGAAAGCAACTACTGAAGCTTTGACTCAACTACAACACAGTATTGCTTCTTTTCATTATATACAATACAATATATAATGATTTTCAATAAATAAAAATAAAAAATAGGGTGGTATCAAAATTACTATTCTATAGCTCTTCTAAATTTTAATAACTCTCATCTTATATAAACAGTTGCTAGTAGAGAAAAAGTTAGCACTAACCCAATGAACCAAGATCCTTGTTGGATAAATCTTCAGCTAATGCTGATGATGGCTGAATTTCAAAGAGAACCAAAGCCCCAACATGATAACAGCAGAGTATTCCTGAACTACATCCCTGCTGATTTGTGAACATAGAAATGATATATATAGACTCTAGAAAGCAAGCACGTACATATACAAAATGGAATTGTATTCAGGCACTCTTTTAATTTCTTACACTGTTATTTAACCTCTATTCTGGCAGACAATGTCTCATGCTGGTTTTGCTTTGGTTTGCTTATTGCTTAATTAGGTTTCAGGCCTATTGTTTGTGTTTCTCCACTCAGTTTACTCTAAGACTTTCTTCAACATGCTGGTTTTTTGGCCACACCTCATAATTTCCCTCTTATTCCCCTATCCTCTTTTTCTCATCCCTATCACCACACTCTTTTTACTTCTTAATCGTAATCACCCACAGATTTAACAATTCCTTCCTAAGTCTGGAGGGGAGAAGGAAGAGGTCTTGACGGGAGGAGGTAATAGAATACATGTGATGAGAGTGGGGGAGTCAAGCTTCTGTGCAGTAGGGGAGGGGGTTTAAGGAAGGGATAGGAGAGGGGATGTGGTGATGGTGGTTAAACCAAAACTGAGTTTGCCAGTGCTCCAGTGGGTGGCCCCAGAACCAGGCAATAAAGGCAGCAATGACTGGACTCAGTGGGTTTTAAGAACAAAAAGAGGAAGACACAAAGTTGGGTGAGGTAAACATTGGAGAGGATCCATGGGGAGTTGGAGAAAAGGAGGGATATAATCAAACTTAACAATATATGTGTACAAAATTCTCAAATAAATTTATATAAATAATTTAAATTAATAAATTAATAGGTGTGTGTATGCTCAAGATTTCATTACATAAAACTAAATGTGCTCAATTATCTCATTAGTATTCAACTGGCTTTCATTTATAATACATGGAAAAATTATATACATATATACACACCCACCAAAAAACTATTCTAAAACAAATTTATTTCTGACTTTATTTTCTTTTCCTTGTTTTTTGTTTGTTGCATTTATTTGGTTTTGTTTTTTGTTTTGAAGACAGAGTTTCACCATATAATTATAACTGGCTGGGAACTTGCTTTGTCTGGCCATGAACTCAGAGAGAACCACCTGCCTCTTCCTCCCGCATGATGAGATTAAAGGTGGGGGCCACCATGCCCAGCTAAAAAAGTTTTTTAGGTTTTTTTATTTTGTATGAGTGTTTTGGGTGCACATATTTGCTGCATGTATCCTGCTGCCCACAGATGTAAGAATGGTGAGCTGCCAGGTGGGCGATGGGAATCATCCCTTCTTTTTGACTTATTATCAGTAAATATTTGATTTCTATACTTCAGTGATTGACTACAATGTGCAAGTGTAAGCCAAATAAACCCTTTCCTCCCCCAACTTGCTTTACGGTATTTCACCATAGCAACAGCAACCCTAAGACATCTAAGGAGCATAAAAATTTTCTTAAGAAAAAAAGAATTGCAAGTGGAAAAGGTTTATTTTTGTTTGTTTTTTTGTTTTGTTTTGTTTTGTTTTTCGAGACAGGGTTTCTCTGTGTAATCCTGGCTGTCCTCACTCTGTAGACCAGGCTGGCCTTGAACTTAGAAATCTGTCTGCCTCTGCCTCCCAAGTGCTGGGATAAAAGGTGTGCGCCACCACTGCCCAGCTGGAAAAGGTTTAAAGCCCTACTTTAAAGACCCAAATGAAATGGTGAGGGTACTGTAAGCCTCTATTATATACAGAAAAAAAAAAGCAATCATCATAGTTTATTCCATTCTTGATTTACCTTGCATGAGGTAAAGTAGCAGCAACCAAACAAAGATTCTGAGAGAGGTAACCTGAATCCACCAACTGCTGAACAATGGGAAAAACACCACTCGAACAAGCCCCTTCCGAGTGAGCGATGTCCATGGAATCTCAGGCTTGGCCTTGGCAAATGTTGAGCCTTTAAGCAGTCAATAAACAAAAAGTAAACATTTATTGAAAATGTGTAAGAAGCATGTATATGCATTGTACAGATGGCCACTTGTCACCTCACATTAGAAATGGGAGAGGGATAAAAATCAGCACATGACCTGGTCAGCTAAGATGCTGGCAAGACTTCTGAGATGATCTCACCTCAGGCACAAGGACAGATGCTCAAAACCAATCAGGATCACTGAATGGCAAACAATACATTCTTCTTAATGACAATCAGTAGTCTCCAAGTTCATCTTCCTTTCATCTCTACTAAGACCATGCTATGTCTACATGACCACGACGCATTAAAGCAAAGGAAGAAAGTGCAAAAACTTTAATGATGATGGAGAAATGTTACTTCTGAAAATAACTATGCCACAATATATAGACGACATCTAAAACTATTCTATGGTACTAGAGTGAAATAACATAGTAACAAACTAGGTGAAGTGAACTAATCTGCAATCCCAGTACTTGGGAAGCTGAGGTGCAAAGATTGAGCTTGAAGCTTTAAAAATAGGGGTCTGGGGTCTGGGAGGTGGGGCGTGGGGAAAAGGAACAATAGAACAATCAAGAGGAGAGTTGAGGGAAGAAGGAAGAAAAGAAGGGAGGAAAGGAGGTGGAAGAATACCAATTTGGTTTCTGTTGCTCTGACAAGCACTAACCAACAGCAACTTGGGGGTGGAAGAGTTCAGTTCACCTTATACTGAAGAAAGCTAAAACAGGAACTCAGGGAAGGAAGCTGGAGGCAGGAACAGAAGCTGAGACCATGCAGGAAATAAGTACACTGCTTACTGTCTTGATCCCATGGTTTCCTCAGCCTGCTTTCTTATACAAGGATCACCTGCCCAGGGGTAGCATCTCTCAAGTGAACTTGGCATTCACACATCAATCACTAATCAGAAAATACCCCAAAGGCATGCCCACAAGCCAATTTGATTGAGAGTAGTTCCTCAGTTGAGGTTTCCTTTTCTTGGGTGACTCTAGTTTGTTGAGAGAGGTAAGAAAGAAAATAAGAATACATGATATGTATATTAAAAAAAAAAATCAGTCTCCCCACTCACCTCTGATTAAGTCAACATCAATCAAGTCTGGTTTTATATGGCCCATTTTTTTTGGTTTGTTTTTGAAACCCTATGATAAAACAAAACAAAAACAGAAATGAGCCAAGAAAACACAGTTCTTTTAAGAGTAAAAGTAAAACTTATTTCTTGTGATGTGGTGATGGCCAAGCCTGTGAGGTGCACCAGAGGTACTGCTGCTGCCCTGTCTCCTAATCTGAGCACTCTCTACAGAGTCCCGTTCCTTCAGGAAACTCAATCCATGCACTGTAATTACCTTCTCTGTGTGCACAGTGTCATCGGTTTTTAATTTACCAGAGTATAGCTTAAAAACTTAGGGCTTCATAATAGGATAATTAAGCCTGGGCACCTGCATTACAAGAATCAAGTGTCAATACCCAACAGTGGTTTTTCTAGAGCTTCAAGGAATCCTCCAAAATTCTCCTTGCTTGAGAGTTACAGGCTGGAGAACTCTGGGTGGGAGTTTGCAGATTAAGCTAAAGAGCTTTATTATCTTGCTTTGTAGTGAACTTTCACTTCCCCTGGAGCCTCTACAATACATTTTATCCAATGTAATATCCCAAGTTTCCAACTCAAGGGCCTGTTGTCTTTTAGGGTACTAGGGGATAGAGGTCTAACCTTTCTGCATACAAACTCCACCCAATTTCTATTTTCAGGCCCAGAGTTCATCTCTGTCTTGGATAAAACCAGGTGCCTCCAAAGTCTCAGACTCTCAGGAAACCTGTAGGTAAGCTAGCTGTCCACTCAGAATTCCCCAAGATTCAAATCCTGGAATATATCATCTAAGAGGTTCCTCTTTAGTCCTGTTTCTTAATATTATGATGCATCCATTTAATAAAATATCATTATGCATCCACTTTATGTAATTTAGCCATGAACATCTTTTCAGAGAAAAAAAAAAACCTTTTCTGGGACTTGGTCTTCTATAATACACTTATCTAAGAGCAATGTAAGAATTCTAAAGTCTTTGTTGCATCCTCAAGTATCAAATGGTTCAACGTTACTTCAAAGAGGTGGCATTTCCTGTTTTGTCAGGTTTTTAGAAAACTGAGATTCTGAAAATTACAATAACCTTACCATATTATATGTATATTGGTTTGTCAAACACTTATTGCTATTAATTTTTTAAGAGATAAATTTTAGGTAGAATGATGGTTCAGTGAATAAAACATTTGGCACTCAAGTGGGAGGACCTGATTCTCATCCTTAGAACCCATGAAAAGACAGACCTGTAACGCACCTTTATAACCCCAGCACTCCTATGGTGAGGTAGGAGGCAGAAGCAAGGGAATCCCCAGCTTACAGACCAGGTGCCAGGTACACACATGGCTAACAAGAGATCCTGTTTCAAACAAAGTGAAAAGCAAGAGCTGATATTTAAAGTTGTCCACAAACATGCTGTGGTACACAGTGCCCACACTCACACAAATACATGTATACCACATGTGTCATATATTAGAATTGTGGGGTGAGGGAGAGATGACAGGTCTTGGAGAAATGGCTCAGAGGTTAATAGTACTTGCTGCTCTTTCAGGCAACCAGGATTTAGTTCCCAGTACATATGTGGCAGCTAACAACCATCCATTACTCCAGTTCCATGGAATCCAACATACTCTTGTGGTCTCCAAGGACAGGCACTGCATGCATGTCATTTATAGACATATATTCAGGCATAACACTTGTCTTAGTTATGGTTCTACTGCTAAGAGACACCATGACCACAACTCTTATAAAGAAAAACATTTAATTGGGGCTAGCTTACAGTTTCAGAGGTTTAGTCTGTTGTTATCATGGTGGTATGCAGGCAGATATAGCACTGGAAAAGGAATTGAGAGTTCTACATCTTCATCTGAAGGCAACAGGAAATGAATGAGGCACACTTCCTCCAACAAGGCCACTCCTACTCCAACAAGGCCACACCTCCTAAAAGTGGCATTCTCTATGGGCCTATTGGGGCCATTTTTATTCATACCACAATACTCATACACAAAATAAAATTTGAAAGATAAGAAAGATGAATTTTAATTTCATGCTCAACCATCAAAGTTAACGTGTGAAAGGTTAAGCATGTTTGCTCTGCCAGCAAGATGGCCTGAGTTTGAATTTCCAGGTCCCACATAAAAAGCTAAGAATGGCTACAGGTGCCTATAACCCCAGCATTAGGAGAGAGGCAGACTCCCAGAGCTCAATAGCCAAGGTCTATATAACAAGGTTCCAATACAAGAGACATTCTCTCTAGATGATAAGTCAGAGAATGAGAGCAAGACACCTAAATTCCTGCTGGGAATTCCTGATGCACACACAGGGACACAACATGCCCACACAGCTAAAGAAACCAAAGCCCAGCGATCCAAACCAAGTTAGCCTCAGTCCTAATCATTACATATCCTGTGTACATGGAACCAAATACATCACACAGCAAAAGGAGGAAGTTTTGTTAGAGATGAAACAGTATGGCTTGACCTTGAAACTGTATGTGATTTCCTCATTGGTTACACACAACCTCTATCCTAGTAGGTGAAGACTGAAGGAAGTGAGACACTTCTGCATTCACTTCCTGTGTAGCAGCCTACACCTCTGCAGAGTCCCCTCCCACAGTAAGCCCTAACAAAACTGTGATGCCATGTCACTAGTTTGAAAGCACGTTACAAAAACCCTGGGCAGGTTACTACAGTTGGTACAAAACCTGACATAACACCTAAAGGAAGGAACAAAACACTGGACAAACTGCCACCACATGGATAGACTATATATGTAACAGTGAATAAAAGAAACAAGTGAAGCTCTGTAATTTCTCCTGTCTATTTCCCAATGTGCTGAATTTTCATTTTATTGCCACTAAAAGAATAAACCTACAATAAAGTCTGGGACAAAGGGGAAAGCAACTTCTTAGCACACTGCGCTATGGTTTAAACCTGAAATGCTCCCTTCCCCATGAACTTAACATTTTTTTCACCTGCTAGTGGTGATATTTGTGAGGGTTGTAGGAGGGTGGAAACTTTAGGAGGTAAGGTCGCAATGTAGTCAGTCAGTCTCTGGTGATGTGCCACTGAAGGTTATACCTGCTCCCAAGTTCCTCATTCTCTCTGCTTCCTATCCACAAGGTGGGCCCTCTCCTACACATGCTCCTGTTTCCATGATATAGGACCTTACAAGGAGCCCAGAAATGGAGTCAAGAGCCCATGAGCAAAATAAACCATTCCATTTTTTGTTGCTTTATCAGAAATGGTAATAGAGAGATGAAAAAATAATAAAGAGGGCAGGCACATGGTCAATGACAAAAGCAACGGCATGTCAAATACAGCACGATAAGGACTTGTGTAACATACATCTAAAGCAACTCACACTTAATACAGCACAATGAGGACTTGTGTAACACACATCTAAGCAACTCACAATACAGCACGATGAGGACTTGTGTAACACGCATCTAACTTAACTCACATTTAAAAGTGGGGAAAAGAAGTCAGAAAAAGGTTTTCAAAGAAAATAAAGCCTGGGGATCAAAGTCGGGACTTCAGGCTAGGTGACATGAGCCTGAAGGTGATAAGCCACCTTGCCGCACCACTTCTTGAGTTTCTTTTCCCATGTTCTCTCATATTTAGAGATGTGATAGCAACTTTTTTAACTAAATGTATTTTGAGTAATTTTGTCTTGCTCTTTTATGTTTGTGAACAAGTGCTCTATCACCAATCAACACACAACCCCATCCTCACATTTTCATCTATAACATCTTTTTTACCTTTTGATCAAAGACTATCTTCAAAGACTTTCTAAAGTTGGTAGATGAAGCTTTATATTTACAAATTATTTTTACAAGGGTTGCATTTTTAAAATGGGACAATGAATATATAACAGATGATGTCCTCAACAAGGACAGTAAACATGTTTTGAAGGATATATGTGTGAAGATATAAGACTGTTCAATTTAAGTATTGTCATCCTTAAAACAGTGAGAAGACATTAAACTCCACAGAAGTTGTACTTCAAATTTGAATTCTGTTCTCTTCACAGGCCAAGAACATGCAGTACAGTGCTGTCCTGTGACAATGAGGAGTAACAGCTCCCAGCCACCATAACATCACAAGGGTAAACAGCCTGCACCCTGCTATGGCCACTGTTGCTAAGCTTGATGCTCAGGTTAGGTACAATAACCACTGACAGTATTTTCAGTTTGTAATAGGTCTGTCAAGAGTTATTGCATTCATTGTGGAATGAATTAGCACACATTATTAGTTCATATGGTTACTATTTTGGGAAAAGAAACCCTGTATACACGGAGAATTTCTCAAAAATATATGACCTATAATTGGCATTATATATAATTATATATCTCTTAAACTTAATCCAGGTCCACTTTTATAGTGTCTCATTACTTAAATATACTAATTAATGGTTCTTCCACTGTTTGTTTAGTCAGTTAGGGTCAAGGCCTTGATATATAGACTATACTGGCTTCAAAATTGAAATCTTTCTACCTCAGCTTCCCTCTCAAGGGATAATAAGCATGCACCACCCATCTTTAAAAAGATCTATAGATTTACACTAACACGGTAAATTCAAGTCAGTGCACTAGAAAACAGCTTTCTGAACAGTACCCTGCACTGTAGAGGGGCCAGCAACCATCTCACTCTTGTGATTAGTTTCTACAGAAATTCCACCCTCCTCTTTAGAGAGGACATCCTGGCCAGCAAGCTCATTTAATCCTCAGTACTAGAGCATCACTCAGTTCACATGTGGTTTTGGTACAGAGCACAAACTTTCAGACTACCAAAGAACAAGCTCCGATTCTGTCTTCTGTGAGAGGAAAACAGTAGTTATGTGAAATACGGAAGGTCTGAGGGTGTGTCTATTGACACCATGCATATGCTCGCAGAGTCCTGACTTCTGTCCTCTGTAACACTAGCACACTGACTTGAAGTCTTTCAAAGACTGAACAAAGAGCTTTTACTGGCTTTTTAATGGCTTTCCCTGTATCACTCGAGTGTTTCTTTTCTTCACTTCCCATCTACTTTCAGAACTGTACTGAAAGCTCTCATCTAATGTAGCCTCCTCTGCTGTTCTCATACCTCAGAGCTGAGCCCTTTCTCTTACTGCTGTATCTGTGCAAGTTTCAGGACAATACTGAACAGAGCTTAGTGCATGCACTTTAACGAGGAGGTTCATTCACACCCTTCAGCACTAAGCATAAAACACAACAAACAGCTGAATTAGCCTCTGAACTTCACTAGTCTTTTTTTTCCTAGAGATAAAGTTATGTCACTTTCCAATAGTATTTTTGTTCTAAGTTAGCTAGAAAAGAATTTCAACACATAGAGAATATAAAACTGTTTTGTTCATCTTAGGAAACAGCATATTAAATAGTAGTAACAGGAAATATTATTGGTTTAGTCTTATTTTGAAAGACTAAATTGATCTTTATCACTAAAATAGCATCAGATATATTTAATATAATCCCTCACTTAAAACATTGGAGGAAAATTTGTTTTCCTACATATACTTTTCCATGGTTTTAGTAAATTCATAGTTATACAATCATGATTATACTCAATACTTAGGACATAGCCAAAGCTATGTCCCCAAAAGCTTCCTTTTTAGCCTGTATATTTAGTCTAATTTTCATTAATATAATGTAAAGTCTGGGAGCTTTGTAAAAAAAAGGGAGGGGGCTAATTTGTAGTTGGAAGGAGTAAGCCCACATCTAGAGACAGCCTTCTTGTTGATAACCTCAAAGTAGCACACAGCATCACATGGAAAGAAAGCAGGGTCATGTGTTATGCAAACAGGGTTTTCCGTGTTCTTACAAAGTCACTAGGAGCAAACATGGCCACTCCACCTGATTTTATCTGATCCTAACAAAGCTCCCAAAGGCCCCACCTGTAACAAACACAATAGGATCACCTTTCCACTTTACTAATATTTCACAATTCAAATTAAACTTCAACACATGAAACCCTGTGAAGGAGACTCAACAACATCCTGTCTGTAGAAATTCCTGTTCCTAAGAGACAACAGAAAGCAACTACTGATTTATTTTCTTTGTACATTTCTAGAAATTTCCTATCAGCAGAATCATGTAAAACTGTTTTCCTTGTGTAAGTCCTTTCACTAGGCATATTATAGAGGTATACTGTATCTGTTAATGATTCCATTGTACAGACAGAAGACACTGGTTTAAGCATTCACTGTTTTGGGGTAAATGTGAACAGAGCTGCTTGTTTTCATTTGTCTTGTAGGTACCTAAAAACACAAAATCATGTGAGAAGCATACATTTAACTGTTTAGAGACCATCAAACAACTTTCAGTTTTCCATGCCAATCAATAGTTTCTGAATTCTCAGTTCTCTATATCTTTGCTTAGCAGAGTTGGTCTTTTTAATTTAGCTATTCTATTAGGGTGTACTATGGATCTTATTGTGATTTTAATATATACTTCCCTGATGACTAATGCAAAGCATCTTTTCATGTGCCCAATAGATTTTTCTAGTCTCTGATAAAATGTCTGCTTGAGACTTTAACCATTATTTCTGTTGGGTTTTTTCTTAGTTCTTTGTCTAAATGATTTGAAAATATTTTCATTACTTCCAAAAATGTAGCTTTGCCCCTTCCCTCATATCTGTTGAGATGGGGTCTTACTGTGCTGTCCACACTGGTCTCTAAGTCCTAGGCATAAGCCATTCTCTTGCCTAAGCCTCCCAAGTAACTGGGACTTAAACAGGTATATGTGACTGCATCCTTTCTTTCATTAAATGATATGTTTGGGTGAAATCTTTTAATTTTTGTAAAATCCAATGAATCATTTTTCTTTATTACTATACTATGTATACTGAGGTGCCACTGCCAGACTACAGAATAAGGAAGACAACCTGCAAGAACTATTTCTTTCTTCCCCACCTTGTGTATGGCAGGGATTGAATTCAGATTGCCAGCCTTGTCAGCAAAGCACCTTGATCACCTGAGTCAGCTCCTTAACTCTATTTAGGGACTGCTGATGCTATGCAAGGCCTTTCTATGTAGCCCAAACTGACCTTGAACTTACAATCTTCCTGCCTTGAGCTCCTGAGTGCTGGAATTTCAGGCATGCATCATTATATTTTTTTCTTTCATATGTGTTTATAAAAAGCCTTTGCTCATTTAAAAGTGACAATATTTCCTACATTTCCTCCTAAAAATCTGTAGTTTAATTTCTTATACTAAAATCTATAATCCATCTTTTATATTATGTAAAGTAAGAATAAAAGATCATTTTAAATATATTATACACAACTGTTTTGACACCATATACTGAAAAAGCTAACACTATCCTAGTTAGCTTCCGTTGTCAACTTAACACCTCTGGTGCCTAGAGTCATCTGAGGAAGTCTCACCTGAAATTGGCCCGTGATCTGTAGCCCTGTCTTACCTGATGACTTATATGGAGAGTCCAGTCCACTGTAGGTTGTGCCATTCCTAGGCAGGTGGGCCTGAAGCTTTATAAGAAAGCTAGCTGTACACAATGAGCATGTGAGCAAGCCAGTGAGCAGAAAGCAGTGTTCTTCACAGCTCCTGCCTGTGTTCCTGCCTGACTTCCCTCAGTGATGATCCCAAAGTATAAGCCAAATAAACCTTCTCCTCCGCATGCTGCTTTTGATCAATGTTTTTATCACAATAGAAAAAAACTAGGATGATGAGCATCTTTGTTAACAATCAATTTATAACAGAGCATAGTTAGCTTACACCTGTCCCATCATCACTGTCAAGGCTGAGGCAGGAGGGTTATGAATTCAAAGGCAACTGAAACTACCTAAAGAGGCCTTTCTGGGTTACCTAATAAGACTCTTGTCTCAAAAGACAAAAATTACATAGTGGTTCACAACCATCTGTAACTCCAGCTCCAATGGAGCCAGTGCTTTCTTCTGGCCTTCATGGGCATCAGGCACACATGTAGTGTACATACATACAAGTGGGCAAAACACCCACACATATAAATAAGCAAGCAAATAAATAAATAAATCTAAAAATATTTTTAATTAAACAAAGAGATAAGAATTTATCTCTACATTTCTCTTTTCTGGTCCATCAATTTATCAATCACGCCAATACAATATTATTTCCCTATTTTGTTTACTATAGATTCATACTAAATTTTAAGATCAAATTATATAAGCCTTTCAAATTTGACTTTTTAAAGTTTATTTTTAAAATTCCACATTCATTGCAAGCCATTTAAATTTCAGAGCTAACTTATTAGTTCCTACCAAAAAAGGATGGCTGGAATCCTGAAGGCATTTTATTAAATATACAGGGAGAAAACTTGTATTTTAACAATAATGAATCTTCTGGATCATGAATGAGATATGTTGCTCAATTTATCTGGACCCTTTCTAATATTTCAGAGAAACAGTGTATTGTTTTAGCATGCAAGCATTACATTTTCTATACAAAACTCATGCCTAAGAATTTTTTTATCTTTTATATTATACTGATGAGAATTTTTTTAATCTGTATGTGTGTGAGTATATGTTGTGCTCGTGTGTAAACCTGCAAGTCAAAAGAGAGCGTGGGATCTCCAAAGCTAGAGTTACAGGCATGGTTTGCTGGATTTGTCACAGGAGTAGTAAGAATCCTAACTCCAAGTCTTCTTGGAGCACACTTAACTGCTGACTTCTCTCTCCAGTCCACTTCTTTGGTTAATCTGATATAGGATCTTACTGTCTACAACACAAGCTGGCCTTGAACTCTTGGCAGTCCTCCTGCCTTTGCCTCTCAAATGCTGGGATATTTTCTTAATTTTGCTTGAAGACTGCCAAAGCTAATACTTAGAAACTCAAGTGATTCTTGTATACTGACCTTATATCCAAAGACCTTACTAAACTTACTGGTTAGTAAGTTTGTATAGGTTTCATGGAATTTTCTAACTATATGATTAGGTTAATATCAATAAAGACAATTTTCATTTCTTTCCTATCTTGATGTCTTTTCATTCTTTTGCTTGCCTTATAGCACAGGCTAGGATCCATGACTACATAAAAGTATGAAAATTGGGTATTCTTGCTTTTTTTCCTGACTATGGAAAGAGTAGTTTTTATCCATTAAGGGTGACATTTGCTGTAGGCTTTTTTCCAGCCTTTAATATGTTGAGGAACCTACTTTCAACTCTTATTTCATCATTATAAATTTTACAAATGCATAGAATTTTGTCAAGTGTTTTTACTGTTGTCTATTGAGATCATATGGTTTGATTCTTTATTCCATTAGACACATTAGTTTATTTCAAATGTTAAAATCAGTATTGTATGGGAGTGTAGTATTGTATACTTTTAATCCAGAAACTAGGGGGCAAAGGCAGGAGGATTACTGCAAATGTGAGGCCAGGCTGGTCAAATTATTGAGTTCCAGGCTAGCCAGGATTATAGTGAGACACTGTCTAAAAACCCACATAAAAGTAAAAGGTACACTCCTACATAAACAATATTAAACCACAGTAGATAAACCATTCTGTTTGCTGCTAAAATGATGGCATTAATACTTTGTTAAGAATTTTCACTCCTATAGTCACAATTTGTTTTCTCACATCTAACTAGTTTTGATGTCAAGGTAATCCTAGCACTTGGGAGGCTGGGCAGGAAGATTGCCATGCAGTGGATACTAGCCTGCACCACTCCTGCGACACAGCTACACCTCATCTCACATCATTACTCACATACACTTCCACTGCAAATCATACTGGGATGCTTGCTTGCTCTTTAAATAAGTCTTACACTTCTGTTAATACTTTTCCCCATGTGTTCAACATCTAACAAAATGTCTTAAACACAGCAGTTCAGTGTGCCCTTCCACCAGGCTTGAATAGGCCTGCAAGTCATTTACCACAATAGACCAAGCAATAGTAAGACCTGAGATGCATTGCATTACCAGCCTTGGAGCCTGCTACCTGAGCTAAGAAGAATGGACTGCCTGCTGAGCTAGCCTTGACACCTTCAGGACTATCTCCTTGCCCAGCCCCTGGGCTAAACCAAGAAGAGACTGGGGGGGAGGGGGGGGAGCTTCCCCTTTATATGTGAAAGCAAAATATTAAACTTCAGGCCTTGATCAGAATACTTTGTCTTGGCCCCACGTTTCTCTCGCCCTCCATTCCCGTTAATTCCCAGGCTTGGTCTCAGGAGAACCTGGTAACCGTAGTTGCAGGCAACTACAGTTCAGTAAGAGTTTACCAAAGAGTTCTTAACATTTTTTTCCATCCAAGATTAATGTATCATTTTTAAAGTTGTTTTAAATTTTAGATTATTTTATGTGTCAAAAGAGAGTGTCAGATTAGATTATCTTATGTTATAGGTGTTTTGTCTGCAGGTATGTACCTGTACCCTATGAATACTTCCATGCCCACAGAGGTCAAAAGAGGTTGTCAGATCCCCTGGAACTGGAGTTACAGATGGTTGTGCACTACCACATAAGGTGCTAAGAACAGAATCCAGTCCTCTGGAAGAGCAGCTAGAAGTTCTTTACCTCTCCAGTACCCTTTAAACATCTTAAACTATACTTTTATAAATATACTTTAAATTTTTTTTAACATTTCATTTGCTCTTTTTATTTGTATTTGTTTATTTAATCAAACTAAATATCTTTTTGAAAAAAAATCTTAGTTTTCTCTCACTATCCTGAACAGGAAGGCAGGAACTATCTTTTTTTTTTTTTTCAGGAGATTCTTAAAAAAAAAAAAAAAAAATTAAGGTTTGTTTTTTCTTTACCATATTCTTTCCTCTCCCCCAACTCTTCCCAAATCCCACCTATCTAACTTTCTGTGCTTTCTCTAAAAGACAAACACATACACGTCAAAAAGCACATGGAATCTGTTTACGTTGGCCCACTATTCCTGTGCTAGAGACCTGCCCTGCAGTTTCCCAACATTTTTAATATTTGCTACTCTAGCTGTGACACAGTGGCTGTGACACTGCCACTAAATAAACAATCTCTAAGGAGCTGTTGGGTAATGACCCTAACAGAGAACAATGGAGGGGCTAGCTCTGTGGAGCAACAACAGGTTCAGATAAGAATCCCTGCCCTTGAGCCCGAAGCATACAGGCAGTTACCAAGGAACTCTGACAGGGTGCACTGAAAAGCATGTGTTAAGAGGCATGGAAATAAGAGGTGAGAAAATCTAAACCACAATGGGAGGTTTCTTATTCTGAAGCAGGAAGGAAAATCCTTTTAAAGACTAGGAAACAAAAACCAAGAGAAAACATGGGTCTTTAGTGATCACAAGGCTAGAGATCACAAAACAATATCTAATTTCCCAGTCCAGCCATTTCTATTACACTACTGATACGGCTTAACAGCTCACAGAATAGACAAGACAGTTACAAAATGAAATTTAGAGGGGTTATGCATCTGAACCCTATCCTCAACGAAAGGGAGAACTGTAGGAAATTGTGAAGTTAGTTGTACCCTATTTAGCTCAAACAATCTTTTATGTGACTGGCTTATGAAGAAATGCACCCTGAGAAATGGTTAAATCTATCCCATCAAAGACATTTGGAGGTCTAGTCGGATCAGTGTGACTTAGAGAAGTAAAACACGTTAGGTTATACTTACCCGTGTCTTAAAGCTGTTGGTAAAAGTTTGCACCAAATCTTTTCAAAAGAGTCCTAACCCAAGAATGTACTCGCATTCAGAAACGATTTCCAAGGAAGAGATTCTAAATCTAGACTTGCATTCTTTTCTTTGGGCTTTTCCTTAAGGCAGCTTAGCACCCACTCAATGACTAATTTGCACAGATACCAGTGATGCTAACTAAAACTTAACCCTCCCTCTACTAGCACAAATTAGCCAACTGGCAATCCAAATTACACAGCAGTCCTCAGTTATTTGGTTAGCATGAAGAAACTGAAGACGGTGCTCAGTCCTAAGGATGATGTACCTCACCCTTAGGTAACCCGAAGAACTTGACTTGCCTCTAAACCAGGAATTTTATATACATATGTAATATATATATATATATATATATATATATATATATATGCCAAAGGCTAGGTGTAGACCAAATATAAATTTTAATTGGCTTGCATAATGGCAATGATTAAGAGGAAGAAGACAAAGAAGACAGAGAAGAAAAAGAGGAAGAGAAGAAAAAGATTGCTACCCCCTTAAAAATGTGGATATTTCTCTGTTAAATGTGTGCATTTTCAGCCTCTCTCCAATAAAGGTCTGGCAATACTAAATCTGAACTGTCATATGGTAAAAACTGACCAGAAATAAGAAGCCACGTTCCCATTTCCCTGTGACATTTGCTGCTGAGGCCGCATACCAACTGTCCTCTATCATTACCCATGCACTGCTGGCTTTCTTATAAAACTCGAAGGGGAAAAGAATGAATGCTTGGTGGATAAATACATATAAAGAAGTATGATCCTCTCTTCTCTTTAAAGCAGTAACAAAGCTAGAATCAAAGAAATCAATTTACCTTAATCTGAGTCTGTTCGATTGACTTTTCCCATATCTGCTGATCATATGCTCCAATCTGAAATAAGGAGCAGGCTATTTAAATGATGCAAAGGCAATCTTTGTATCTAAGTCAAACCTCACAAAGCCATGAATATATTAAATATGGTATCTGAAAAGTGGGTTTCTTACATATAGTTCATACTCCTCAGGGATGTTTCCAAAATTCCAAAAAAAAAAGACTGAATCTAAAAAGTAAAAAAAGCAACACCCCAAATTTACACTAAAGATCACCTAAAATTCCACTCGCTAAAGAAAACATCAATAGGAATATCAGAGAGGAATAAGAGGTAAGGAACAGCTCAATCAGACGACAGTAGCAATCTGAGCCATGAAGATAAGGATTTCATTCTTGTTTTTATAAAAAAAAAAAAGAAAGAAAGAAAGAAAGAAAGAAAGAAAGAAAGAAAGAAAGAAAGAAAAAGAAAAAAGAAAGAAAAGACTGATAATTTGCAAAGCAAAGCATTGTAATAGTTCGTGTATGCTGTCTAGAGAAAGGTGACTTCCAGCTCACTTCCTGGAACCTAAAACTGGGCTTAAAATGACTTTGCATATCATTTTTCACAGTTATGTTGAGATATTATATAAGGACATGTGATATTACCAAACTTATGGAAAGTTAACAATATTCTTTAAGGGAGTTTCCTACAGGACTTACGGTTTGCAAATAAAAACTACTGTTGTTACCTTCTTTTGATACCATGATATAGCATCTCTCTCATTTGAGGCCATCTGTGTTTCCAGTCAGAGTGGGATCTCACTGAAAACGAAGGAAATATCTCGATAAGTCCAGTTGTTTCAGGTCATTGTCCCGTTTGGGGTATAGCTTAAAATCTGCTTCTCAGCCTCTTCCATGAGCTGCTCTTTCTCGGGGTGTTCGCCAGGAAGAAGTGGGGGCAGGGGGGGGGAATGGGCGCAGCAGCCAACGAGAAGCCTCTGCACCATCCAGTACAAGTGAGGATGCGGGGACAGCAAGTACCCGAGCTGGCCTCCCGCGCCCTCCGCCTCCCCGCGGCAGGCTCACCTGGTGCCCGCTGCCGGCCGGGCCCCCGCTCCTCAGTGACCCCCGCCGGACCGAGAGGCCGGGGGCGAGGCGGCGGGCCCGGCAGGCCGCATCTTCCCCCAGAGGCCCGGCAGCCGGCGGGGCCGTTACCATGGAGACCGCGGCGGCCAGCCCAGCCCCGGAGGCAGCCCGCCGCCCTGCGGCCTGAGAGCAGCCTACAGCCACAGACGCTCGACCTAGGCGGCCACAAAACAGGCCATGGGAGAAGCCAGGAGCCAATTGGGAAATGAGCAGAAGGAAGCTGGAAGGGTGCCTTCGCCAGCCACCTCGACACCCACAAGGGCTGGGTGCCCGGCTGGAAGCCAGCAGAGGGCCCCGGGGCCGGAGCAGCGGCGCGCGTCCTCCGTGAGGGACGGGCCGCGGCTCCACAAGCTCCTAATGCGATCAACCGCTTCCGCCTTCCGGCTCCGCCCCCGGCCGCCTTCCCGCCGCTCTGGCTGCCTGGAGGCAGAAGCCGACAGCCGCCCCGCGTGTGACCATCGACGCTTAACGGAAAGTCACCTCAGAAACGACCCTCCCAGTACCCGTCAATCCCCAGGAGGCTGGTCCTGCTCTTCCAGAGGTTCCTGTGCGGGTCTGTAGCATTTAGCGTGGTGTTTACTTCGTATCTTTGTCTCCTTTGGGTGGACGAACTCACAAACCACTGCGGGGCACGAGCCTTCCGCACGAGTTCTCCGTTGTTAGCTGGACAAATGTTGAATTTGCGCGGCCTAGAACGCGGACAGGCGGGCTGTGGCCTAGCGGTTCCTCCCTCGGCTCTCAGCAGCTCTGGGACAAAGGCTTGCTGCTGCCCACACAGCACTAAGGGGATGCACAGGACTCCGACCGCACTGGGACTTTCCCCAAATCAGAGAAGATGGCTGTTTTTAGTGATTCAAAGAGAAGTCCGGAGAAAGGACAACTGCACTCTAACGTAAATATATAAATGTATACCCACCACGGGGTTTCTGAGCTGTTCTTTTCTCTATAAACTGTGTGCACCTCAGTGGCTTGTTTCCAGGGGTCACTATCTTCAACTTACTTAAAGCTAAGTCCTTTCTTGCCCTAGGCACTAAGCATTTAGTTGATGTAAGGCTAAAAATGGATAATAGTTATCACTTATGCAGTCTCCAGTTTATAGGCATTTTTATAAGCCATTAAAGCCGCGTCAAATGAAAGTTATCCATACTGTAAAACGACCAAAATGTAACACCCATAGGAATAGTTTTTAAAAATTACTTCACCCATATATTGGCAATGGTCCCCACTGCTTTTACCCCTTAACTGTTAAGAGTTAAACGGAAAAGCTGTTAAGACTTAACAACCCCTTCAGTGCTGCTGAACAGTGTAACTCATGGCAACAACCAATTTTGGTAAATAACCAAAAAAATTACTTTAAGACCTAAATTAACACTAGTAATAAAAGCACTTGATTTCATTGCCTAGCACACAAAAGAAAACCTCTTTTCTGGGCCGTGGATAGTACTTTCAGGAATAGAATTAGTGGTACAGTCGCAAATTATTTTCCAGGAACCCTGTTAGAATTTTTCAGTTTTATTAGGATGCTGCTGTGTGAGGCAGAGCTTTGAACCCAAAAAAAGCATTCAGGCCCCAGCTCCCAGTAATGAACTGCCATTTTAGGAAATTGATTTAACAAGTCTGTTTTCTCACCTGTGTTGTGGAGATAATTACCTCCCTCTTACCTGTGAGAACTAATGAAATACCTTGAGATGCCTTCTAAGACCTCAATGCTGTCAGGACAGGCACTTCAACTACAGAGTTCACCTAAAACTTAATGAGGAAAAGAGCCCATTCTCTTGTATCCTGTACTCCATCCACATTTGAAAAAGAAACATCATCTTCATTATTATGCCATACATTTTCACAAGCCTAAGCTGCTCTAAGTACACATAACCAATTTTAAGCAGCAATAAGGACAACTATCACAAATAAAAAGCTTCATTTTTCTCCAAAAGTAGTACCTCAATCTGGGTATCTCTGACCTTTTCTTTGGGAAAGTCCAAGGTTTTCTTCAAAAGCTTAAAAATAAAATGGCACAAAGAAGTTGAGTAGATGGGTATGGGTGTGTGTGTGTGTGTGTGTGTGTGTGTGTGTGTCTGTCTGTCTGTCTGTCTGTCTGTCTGTCTGTCTATGTGTGGAGAAGACTAGAAGTCTACAAACAGTGCAGGCAATGAGAATTCCCATGTGCTATTCATTTTGAAACATCAGTAAAGGACAAATCAGACTTTGTTTATTAAAAAAATACTTTACAGGAAAAAAAACCTATGCATTCCATTGTCCTACTTTACAAAGAAATAGCTTAACAATTTAACACACTCAGACAGCTACAAAAAAGCACTGTGTTAAAAGAATTATTATTCACACAAATTTAGATTTAAGACTATTCATTAGAAACCTTTTAAAACACTTGTTAATGTCAATAAACAAACTAAGGCCACACAAACGCAAATAGTCCGCCAGGCAAATTAAACATTTCATCTATATGCAAAGACCTCTTAGATAAATTAAAGCCACAGGAAAAAGTCTTAGCTGCCAATCAAAATGAAGTTTAGTCACAGAAAACACTATTACATGAAAATTTACAACGTGTGATAGTAGTACATAAGTATTTCTTTAGAGAGAATTGAAAAGTGCTATATTTTAAGAGACAGTGGTCTCAACTACATGCACAAGTGGATCCTAAAAAATTTATGAAGATTTTTAAAATGGAAGGCCATATTTATGGATACTTGCTTTTAAAGCAACAGACTTCCAGGATGAGGATAAGTCCTTTATGCACTTAAGAAAAACACTGGTGCTGTGTATCTCCTCTACTTGCATGACCAGTAAATACAACTACAGACTGTCTTGAAAACATGAAACTTAGCACAAATGTGAACCTCTGGCGTGTGCTACTGAAAGGATGAAACAGGTTTATTAGAAAAACACAAACTCAGTAATCCTAATTATCCTTAATAGATGCAAATAAATTTAAAAGGCAAATACAGATGAAAATATAATGGGCTAATATTAATGATAAAGGATATATTCACTAGGAACATGTTTTCGTGGATTTTGAAGTCTTGTTCCTATATTAACTTTCCTTCTAGACAATATTTATACAGGGAAAAAAAGCACTAAGCAAAAGTTTCTCAAGTCATTAGGTGAGACCTTTATGCCTGTTAAGACTGATACATCGTTTCCTAAAGTTTAACAAATGATTTAAAATAAGCTCTTTTCCCCATACAAGAGCTTATAATATTTGTGAACTGATAGTCCAACTGTTTCTGAGGGTACAGGGCACTTTCCAAAAGTCTTAGAGTAAAAATAATTTACCAGTAAAACTTGTAAGTACTGAATAAGCAAAGTACAATTAAGCCTAAGAATTCATTTTTCAAGAGTTAAACTTTGGAAGAGGGAACCAATATACAGGTTATTATTATTGCTTTATGAATTTGGGACATCTCTCAGAATCGTAACCCTAACTCCCATCCTATCTTGACAATTATAGAATGACCTCTGGGACAGGGGAAGACTTTTATCCTTTATAATGGTTACCTTAAAATCATTCTATTTGCTGTTAGGAATATTAATTTATTAGGTCCTTTTGATTAGCATATTTTTAAAATATCCCTCTGATCCACAAAGTACTAAAACTTATAGCCACATTCTGCAAGTAATCTCAAGGGCTGGCACAACAGATAACATACCAGAAAGGAAGATCAGCTTCAATTTCAGTTACAACGTCACTGCCATCGATACTTTACAAATCCGAGGATGCCAGACTGTTTCATGCCTCACTCCACCAACCAAATAGTTTAATGATTTAGAAAAGTTGCGATCATTTGTATCACTCAACTAGGACACAGTTTTGAAAGCAGCAAGAAACTCAAAGCTTCTGCTTTAATATTCATCAGTCTTTAAAGCATGCTATCAAAATCTAATACTCACATAGGACATTCAGGGTTTCCAGATACATTACTAGCTAAATGTTTCTTTCCATTCTATTGCAATCTAATATACAATGACTTCATTAGTACATGATTTTCAACATTTTTATATTCTTTTAATATGTTTATACTGGAAGTGAGGGTAGAATGTTTTGTAAAAGGAAAATGGAGATTTGCGTTTGATTGTAGGTCTTTGCAGATCCGCTGGTTCCTGAGTGATTACACAGTGCTGGCTGTCAGGAGACAGTCTCCTTGTTTATTAGTAATGACCAGCTTAGATGACAGGATGGCATCTGCTGGATGGCAAGTGGGAGATGGGGAAATCGGATCTTGGAAGACAAGAAAAACAAAATAAAACTTTTTGCGTTAACAACTTTTTATCTTCATGATTATTTTTTAAAGCAAATGTTGCCTGAGAAGAATTTTTCTTTGCACAGCCTGGTAAAGCTCTATGAAATTCTTCTGGACAGAAAAAATAAAAATAAGAAGTAACCGAAACCCATTCATTTTGTGATATACCCCTTTTCTCCACAAAATAACAACAACAACAACAAAAATACCCTCAAAGGTCCCTTAAAAACTAGTTTGATAAACTAGAATTTACCCTAGAATTTATACACAGGATTTAAAAACATCCCTGTAATAATCACATTACCTTTCATACCATTCTAATTACCTTATTTACAAAGATAACTAAAAGCAACATCACTTCCAATTCATAAATGGTTTACATTGAAGTGTTTCCCTATTTATTTGTCTTCATCCTTTGTAACAGAGAATACATACATATACATATATATAAGGAATAATACAGATTCTAACTAATCACTGTAGTAGTTGCTGATGGTTACTTTTCTATCGGTTTACACAGTGACCTCTATACTTTGCTAATATGCATTTAACTACACAACAATATTGCACAAAGTAATATTTATATAAGATTTAACCTATTCCAGAATATTTTAGAGAAAATTCATATTTGATATTTTCAAAGATGCAGCTAAGCTTCCATGGTGATAGACATAATGAAGCAGCATCTTTTTCTTTTGCCTATGTTAATGCAAATATTTCAAATCTCATCATCCAGGAAAAAAAATCAAATTGCACTGTAACCAGGTAGATACAAGAATCTGGTCTTAGGTGTGGAAAGTACTCTTCCTTTAGTAAACAAAAGGCCTACTGAGTTGTTAACTAAGAGAAAGTATAATGCATAGCACATGAACATTCCAAAATAAGAGAGACCACACTACTTGGATGAAGGAGGCCTGGTTGAAAAAAGGAAAACAAAGTAAATATCCAAACACTAAGTTTTCAGCCTACCTGAAACTCTACAATGGAAGTCTAATGCCTGTTATTAGAAAATAGCAACATGGAATAACAATGAAGAAACCAAGGTATTAGCCAGATAAAATTGTAAAGTGTTTCAAAAGTAGATGCCAAGTCACAAGAATAGTTTCTCCTAAGTTTGATGCTCAGCTATGGCAGCCCTCATCAGTAAGACTGGTGGGATTCTCTAACTTTGATATGAAGATACTAGGAAGCAGAACAGGTCAACATTATCTCTTTTGCTCAAAAGAGCCTGTATACTTAGCATATATCCTAGAAAAGATTAATGATCCATGGATAATGAATAACCAATCTTTAGATTTTGTTTGTCATCTTTAGAGATTTGTTAAATTGAAATATCCACTGGGTTTTAAATAACAGACACAAAAAGACGGCCTGGATCAGAAAGTGCTGTGCTTCCTCTTTTGCTAAACACCAGAGAGCCAGAGAATTTTCTTTAGAGACCATGTCTTCTTTGTGGCTAGAATTAAACAACTCACTTGTCCCTGTACCTGATGCAGGAGCCTTTTTCCTGCAACCAATACAATTTTACTGTGGAAACTAACAAGGTGCCATGAAGACACAAGTACTAAACCATAAATCTGCTTTATACCACATAAAGCAAATATGGCAAGAGACAAGGAAAGATAAAATCAAGGGAAGTAACTATTTTACCAAGTAAGAACCTGCTATTCCAGAGAATTCTTGTTTTGATTTGAAGAAGAGATTGAATTGTAACTTCACACCTTAAAACAGAAAGTAGCAGCAGACCCACTATTACATACTGTACTAACGGGATAAGATACAACTCTTAGCTTTGCATAATCTGTGTAAAAAAGATATGCTTGACATTTGTGGAATGTCATTTCTCTTTATAGAATTATAGGCAAGATTTCTCCAATAAAACTTAACTTAAGCCAGTTATAAAACTATAACTTCACATCAAAATTTAAAAAAGTTAAAAAATGTGTTTGAATATGTACATATCACACAGGAGTGCTTGGATGTGCCTGCAGACTGTGTTGCTGGTCAGAGTCCAGTCTGCTCTCCACCTTGAAAACTGGAATAGGCTGAGTCTTCAGATCCTGTAGATGAAGTTCTGATGGAGGTGGAAAAGACGATGAAGCAGTTGTCAAAAGTTGCATCTCTGTGCATCTTTCCTCAGATTCAGTTTTTATTCTCACACACTGGGAGTCAACTTCTAAACCACAATCCATGTTGGAATTGCTCTCTGTGTTTTGAGTGGTTTCCACAACAGGGTGGTATTGTTTAAGCCTTATATGCCAGGCTAAGCTGCATACTGCTGACACTGTTTTGAACTGATGAATGACATTTCTAGGGATGAAGTAGATATCATTGTCGCAAAGCTGAATTCTAGCATAGCGAATGCCTTCTCGCCTCATTTGGTTTAGTTTTGCTTCATCCACCCACTGTACACACTAAAAAGAAAGGCAAAAAATTACATAAAGCCTTAAAACATAATAATTCAAATAAAGTATTTCAATACACACAGGGAAAAAGCATGGTAAACTATATTAAAACAAATCAAAGTTAAATAGTTTATCTTGATAACTGCTGGAAAGCCTTTTTCCATATATTTTACACCCTTCTTATTCATAAAAGACTGTCAATAGTCTATGGAATCAGTAAATCCTTGAAAATGCAGCTAAATATCAGTATCTTTACCACACATAAAGGCAGCATTTAATCTCCTCCTTCACATCTTCTGACATTTTGCAGTTGAGGCCACAGTATAGTGAGATTACCAAGTAAGACTGCTTATGGCCAGAAGTAAACAGCTGTGTCCTTCTTAACCATCTCAGACACACCCGCCATCCCAAAAATTCTGAATTCTAGCACCACCCCCTAACACACACAGAACTTAATATAAATAAAGTTCAATTTACTGTCCATGAAACCAATTATAAAATACTTAATAAAATGGATCTAGATGTGGCTTCCAATATCTCACTCAAAGGGTAATGAGAACCAGAGACTATTACCTGAGAAACTGGAGGTTCATGAAGGTCTAACTGAAGTCTTTGTACAACATCAGTAAAATCCTCAGCATGAAAACAAATCACATCTTTGGTTATGCGAGGCTGATCACTCCTAATATTAATAAAACAAATTTAGGGACTAGCATCACAATGGAAGATGACAATTTCAGTTTTCCTGTTTCTAGAATGCTACCATTAGCAAATAAGTAAATAAAATGCCTATCTCCTAAGGAATAAGATTATACTTGCTTCATAATCAGTTTTCAAAAAATAAAAGCAAATCAATAAAATGTTTTTTAAATAAAAATCAGGACTGGAGAGATGGCTCATAATTACAAGCACTAGCTGCTCTTCAAAGGGACCTGGGTTCAATTTCCATCACCCATATGGCAGTTCACAACTGCAACTCCAGTTCCAGGGGTTCTGGCACCCTCACAGAGATACATGCAGGAAAAATACCAATGCACATAAAGATAAATCTTTTTTTTTTTTACTAAAAAATAGGTAAGTTGTTAGAAATCCAAACAATAATGGCTAAAATGAATAGTTTTTGCTAGCCTTGCAGTAACCTTTAAACCTGGTGCACACCCACAATCCAGCAACTTGGTGGCCAAGAAGAGGATCTTTAGTTTGAGAGCAGCCTGACCTTGACCAACAAGTTCAAGGCTGAGCTACATAGTGAGACCCTGGATCAGAGGATTTTGATTTTTATTTTAAGTTTTATTCTAAACGTGCTACACTTGCTATTGTCTTATTGGGGCTTTGAGCTTTGTTATAATAAAACCAGGCTTCAAGGGAGTGTAAAATGGTGCCACCACTACAGAAAAGAATACAGCAGCTATTCAAGATAATAAAACAGAATTGCCATAGAATCCAGCAACTCTTCTAGGTATTGAACACTAAGGACATAAAGAGCTATCTACATATCTATGTTAACAAAGAGCCAAAGGTAAAAGTAACCCAAACAACCTATTTAGTGGACTAATCTTTATATATGTCTGTGTATATGTGTGAGTACATGTGTGCAAAATGAACTATTCTTGGCCTTAAAAGGAAATAAAGTCTGATACTTGTTATAACAAGGGTAAACTCTGTGGGACATTGTAATAGAAATGGCTGAGTCAGAAAAAAAAAAAAAAACAAAAAAAAAACAACCCAAAACCCTGGAACTGCCAAGATGCCTTTAGTGAGTAATGGTGCTTGCCACCAAGCCTGAGTTCAATCCCCAAGATCCAAGTGAAGAGAAACAACTCTCAGAAGCTGTCTAATCTCTACACAATTGCTATGGCACACACCTCACACTCACAAAAAAATAAGTGTGATAAAAATAATTCCCTTTGACCACTATGATTAATTTTATATTACATTTATATTTGTGTATGTATATGTGTATACCCTGGTGTGTGGCCAGGTCTCATAGCAAGCCCCTTTAATCCACTGAGTCACAATAGGACTACTTTTTAAACAGATAAGAGTAGAGAGAGTATGTTTCCATTTCTAGGAGACAGAAATGGCCAGAGAATGCAGACTAATGGTTACCATGGCCTAGGGATGAGGGAGAAGTCAACTGTGGGTCATCAGGATTCAGTTTGGCAAGAAAAAATTCTACAGCACTGTTTCATCAAAGTGTGGTTATACCATTAAAATGTTTAGATGATAATCTATGTTATGTATATTTCATCACAATTTAAAAATTGGTCCCTGATCTTTTAAACAGAATCCACATTTTCTTAGACATTACTTAACCCTGTATTTGGTTCCTTGAACTTACCATTCACCGAACTGTACAGCCTTCAAAACCCCAACAGCAGCCGTACTTTGCCAGTCAAACCCCTGACCTACATGGTCAGCGTGAGCTCTTGTCCTGTCTTCAAAGAGGACTTCTCGGGGTTCGCTTGTCCGAGGTAGGTACTGGAGGTTTTTAATTTCATTCATTGATCTATAGTTGTTTGGTTATAAAACAAAGAGAAGTATGAGGAAATAAACAGCAGTAAGGTAAAAGGGCAGATCTGCTACACTGGGCTTAAATGAGTACAATGATTTTGATGATTAGCATTGAACGTACTATTAAAATGATTAATATGATTTTCTCCCTTTTCCTGTAGACTAAACCTTTATTAGGCCCAAATGAAGAATCTAAATGCATAAAATTTCTCTAGACAAGGACAATATAATATAATTCAAGGATTAAAGCTGTATGCTTCTTTACCTATAGCTCAGATACCCCATTTATAACTCAAAACATTCTACCAGGACTTAGATTTCAGGAAGCAAACTGAGCATATAGCTGATCTCCTTCCACACTAAATGGAACTAGTGTGTACAGGAGAAGAGAAGATAGGAGAATGGATAAAAATATACATGAAACAGAATTAGACACAAGTAGATAGTTATTGATAAAAAAAGATGAAGTTTATTCAGCTTTTTATGTGTTCGAACATTTCTAAATTTAACAATCTAATGGTGATCGTAAAGGAAATGAATTAGTGAATTAGCAATACCGACAAACTTTTGCATGATATAATCACACTGTCTTAGGCTAATAAAACTGAACAAAGAATGTCAAAGAACTAGACTATTTAATAAGGAATCAACAGGGAAACTGGCAATGGATCTTGGAGAAACTCAGTTCAAAGGAGGGCAGAGGCACAGGAATGATATGGAGAAAACTTAACTGAAACTGAGAAGTGAAGATAATGACCGTGGTGGTTGGATAAGAATGGCCCCTATGAGCTCATCTATTTGAATGCCTGGTCCTTAGTTGGTAAAAATGATTTGGGAAGGATTAGAAGGTGTAGCCTTGTTGGAGAAGTTGTGTAACAGGGGGTTCAAAAGCTCATCCAGAGCCTGCCTGCCCTCCCCCTCTCTCTCTCTTGCTCTCGATCTCTGCCTCTAACCTGCAGATCAGGAATGTACACAGATCAAGATGTAATGTATTCCTCACAATCCCTGATTTCCCCTCAGGCATTCGATCATTCTCTATGTGATCTGATCTATAAGCTCTAGAGATAGAGCTGGAGGAGTTCTGTAAAATTACAGTAGGCTCATCCCGACTCTCAAAACATTCAAAACTAGTTCAAAAGAGGATAAACCAATGCCTGCTACAACGTGGATTCTAATTAACAGTATGAAAAGAAATCTACTTAGGAGTCCTTTGGAAAATGTCCTAGCTCATAAAAAAAGTTTCTTCTATTAAATATAACCAGTAGGTTCAAGCATGATGCCTAGAACTTCTAGAACCATCTAACAAACACAAAGCTAATATGGGCACAAAAGCCTAAGAAAGAATGATTAGCAGAGATCCGGCTCTTTGAGGATGATATTTAGCTACTGACCATATGGTACCCAGAGATAACCTTCCTTACCAGACTTCCTGAAATATGGAATAACATTTTTTTAATCTTATTAATCACACTTGAGTCAAAATTCTTTTTTTTTTAAGATTTATTTTATGTATATGAGTACACTGTAGCTATCTTCAGGCACACAGGAAGAGGGCATTAGGTCCCATTACAGATGGCTGTGAGCCACTATGTGGTTGCTGGGAACTGAACTCAGGACCTCTGGACGAGCAGTCAGTGCTCTCAACCACTGAGCCATCTCTCCAGCCCAGAGTCAAAATTCTTTATAGCCAGAACCATTCTCATAAAATTTCAACTGGAAGAAAGGTAGAAGGGAGAGGATAGGTAGGGAAGGTAAGGGAGGGGAGGTAGGAGGAAGGAGGGGGGAGAGAGGGAGGGAAGAAGAGAAGGAGGCTTCTTTTCACACCGCCTTGCCATCAGAATAGCACAACTCTGGATAAGTGGACACCCCATTTAATGCATACTTTTGTGTCTACTCACTCTAATGTGAAGCCTGTCTACTGCCAGGCTGAATCGTGAGAGAGAATATGTATATAATCTCCAATAAGTGTAAAGATGTACTCAAAGTATGAATGGGTCACCAAAGAATAACCAAATTCCTACAGATAACATACTGACAACCAAAATTCACAATGATGACCTTTAAAACTCCAAAGGTTAAAGATAAAATGTCAAGTAAAAGTTTCCAAATAAAACCAAAGAGGTCGCCGGGCAGTGGTGGCGCACGCCTTTAATCCCAGCACTTGTGAGGCAGAGGCAAATGGATTTCTGAGTTCGAGGCCAGCCTGGTCTACAGAGTGAGTGAGGTCCAGGACAGCCAGGCTTACACAGAGAAACCCTGACTCAACAAACAAACAAACAAACAAACAAACAAACAAAAAAAAAAAACCAAAAAAAAAAAAAAAAAAAACCCCAAACCACAAAGAGGTCTGTACTGTTACTGACTAAAGACACTTAGAAACTGAAGAGACTGTCAGTGGTTAAGAGCAGTGGCTGCTCTTCCAGAGGACCAGGGTTCAGTTTCTAGCACACACATGGCAGCTCACAACTGTCTGTAACTCCAGTTCCAGGGGATCTGACAGGCTCACACAGATGTGAATCCAGGTAAAACAATGCACACGTTAAAATTTTTAATATTTAAAAATTAAATATATATTTAAAAGTTAGATACCCAATATTAAAAAGATATAATAATAATTTTTAAAAAATGGGCAGTGGTGGCATATTCCTTTAATCCTAGCAGAGGCAGAGACAGGTGGATCTCTGAGTTCAAGGCCAGCATGTTCTACAGAGCAAGTTCCAGGACAAACAGGGCTACACAGAGAAACCCTGTCTTGAAAACAAAAAAGAAAAGAGAGAAAACAAACAAACACCAAAAGAAAAGAAAGAAAAAGAAAAGGCACATAAATCAGGAGTGCTCTTCTTCCGTGAATAGGAGAAAAGAGGATGGAGGGAGGGGAAGAGGGGCAGGAGGAGGCTGAGAACATAACACTGAACAGGGGAAATTAAGCATGTTAAAACTTCCAGAAATGAAAACAAACAATCCTTAAAAGGGCCTATCCAGTAACAATAATTGGAAAATGCATCTCCACACTCCAACTAAATCATCAACTAAATTTAATGACAGAAAAAGAAAAATTCAGAATATACTGACTCAGTAATATCCTTTATTTCTAAGAATTATTCTTGAAAATGTGTTTGAGTAAGTAAAAGAAATAAACCTAGGAAAACAGCCACCAGCTGATGGAGTACAGCATTAGCTGGTAAGTCTTAGGTTTACAGATATAGAGCCTTCCATGCTGAGTTGAACACAGATCTCCAAAGGTGCTCATGATATAAATGGTATAAGACAAGAAAGCCCAAAGTTCATATTATAGTCCAGAGAAACAGTAGTCACTAGAGGCAGAGGAGGTTAGCAGAAAGAGGATAAATAGAGACTGGAAAATGGAAACTACAGAATTAGAAAAGAATAATTCTACAGGTAGCTTACAAGAGTATATTCAAATAGATAAAACATTCTAGAAGACTGTTCTATAATATAGTAAAGCAAGTCACAAAATTTACATGTTTCAAAGTAACTAGAAGAATGGGAAGATTTTCAATATTAAGAAATATGAAGTGTTTGAGGGAATGAAAATGCTAATTACTCTCATTTGACCATTGTAGACATGTATCAAATTATCACACTGAACCTCATAATACTTATGATTACTATGAGTTAATTAAAAATAAAACCAATTGATAGTATTATAGAAACTCTAGAAAGATTTCATGATGGGGAAGAAAGATGGCGACTAACCAGCACTTTGTTCACTGAGACCCTGCCTCAAAGGAATAAGGAGGAGAGTAATAAATAAAACAGGGCATTAAACATCCTCCTGTCACCAATGCTCATGTACATGTGCATACATCCACAAATATATGAACTAGTACCATACACATACAACATACACACAAAGAGAAAAAAGAAAAGACAAGACATGCTGAGCAAGTGTTCTATCAACTGAGTCACATCCCCAAATCTCATACAGTTTTAACCCAGGGTTTTCATGGATCGTCTTAAGAACCTAAAGCTATTGTACAGTTAGGTAGCATTCTCCTGTGAGTTGTAAGTTCAAGTTGAAACTAACCCATTAAAAACTCATTTTTGAGCTCTTAACTATTTGGTTTTTTAATTATTTATTTTGAGACAAGATCTCAATATGTAACCCAATAGCATGAAACTTACTATGTAGACCAAGGTGGCCTCAAACCCAGAGATTCACCTTCCTCTGCCTCTGGAGTTGTTGGATTAAAGGTGTACAACACCATGCCCAGCTTAATTTTAAACTGCTATTTCCATTTTCAGTCTCATTGAACAGCATTTTCCAAAGTGAAATCTACATTTGTTTTATGTGTATGAAAAAGAAATTAGCACATGGTTTATCACAGCTTTATGCAATAGCAAAATAGTACATGCTTCACTCAACAAACCATGGTTTCCTACTGTGTGTCATAATGACATATAAATAAGACAGTCCCCAGTCTCAAGGAGGTCAAAATGTATTAACAAACAATAATAGTAAAAAGATCATCAAGGCCAGAGATAGAACCAATTAACTTGTTCTATACTCCACCAAGATGATTCAAGGTAAGTTTGAAAGCTTTACTAAAAACCTCCTAGGCAAAGAGGAAGGTGGAAGACAGGATAATTCCAAATAAAAATATTCCAAATACAGTGCAAGAGCAAAAAACAATGGAAGACAATACTTTGGAAATTGAATTTAGTAGCTAGGAGAAACTGAAAGCTGACTCAAAGGTACTGTATTATAAAAGTTTTGTAGAGACCACACTAAGGAGAATTTGACAGTTTATCCTACAGGCAGTTAGAATTCTGATACAAGTTTTAAGAAAAATCTATTTTCCAGGATACTACTGACTATGTAATAGGTTATCTGAACTAGGCAACTGACAACCTAAAACTTTACTAAAGAAATATTTCAAAAATCTAGACAAGTTTCAAAACCATGCTCAGGTATCAATCATTTTTATAAACCATCTACTAAAGAGAGTGTTTTTGCTTATTTGAGCAAAATCAACGTTTACCGTCGTCTTTTGAAGGGTGACTTTGGCATATCTGCTGTAGGGATCATCTGCTCTCCTGGCCTCACCCACATTATAGGCCCATCATCGCTCTGAGACCTACATTGTAGTTGGAGGCTGGAAAGTGTACCCCAGGGCAAAGTCATCTAGAAACCAAAGAAATTAAGTTACATTTAAAGGATTTTAGACTGTTTACAGATTATCTCCCATCCAAATGAAAATATTAAAAGCCATTTCACATGTGTATATGAAGAAATAAAAGCCATATTGTATAGTAACATATAAAAAAAAATAACCGAAGTATTCAATAACAGTATTTTTCTAAACATTTCTATACAAACTAGTGTATAAAATTTAATTTTAGTAAGCAAGATTAACTTAATACTCTAACTGTATATATCTACTGAAATAATGACATATTGAAATAATACTGAAAGTGTCTACTGAAAAAAGGTTAACAGTCTAAAGAAACACTCACTTTCAGAAATGGTGATTCTTCTAACATATCTAGGAACTCTGGGAAATAATCACCAACTTCTTCATCTACTGCTCCAACAAGACTTATCTGCCGCATAGGACCTGCTCGGTAGGTACCACAGCAATATGTCCTGTTGACCTGAGTGCAATGAAAAAGAAGGGAAAGGTATGAAGTGCACTATAAAGAAGGAGACCTGAGAACTGTTTCTAGTATTAGTATTTCATCTACATACTAAGGATTCAATGGTCAGGTCTTTGGACAAAGTTAACCAGTCACCCAAACATTGTGATGTTGCCACCAACAGAAATATTCCAATGTGTAAGTCAACCCACTAGTTCAATACCTCAAAGGAAGGCATTAAGACAGATTTCTCTACTAATTATTTAATTTTGAAAACACTTTATTTGAAACATCAGAATAAGCAGTAAAACTGGCAGGGCAAAGGGGGAAAACCGCCATAGCCACAGCAATCAGTCATGTCCACTCTGTATTCCTTAGCTTAGCCTTCACTTTAAGACAGGGATCAAGCTATCGCACTACTCTGAAATTTACGTAATGCAAATATCACAATATTAACAGCACTCAATTTACAAAAAAATATTACCTAATTGCTCAAAAAATATTACCTAATTGATGTGACATGAATAAAAATAAAGTACCTCTTCCTGTTTGAAAAGAGAAAGAAAGAAAACCTAAAAGGATAATAGAGGGAAGAAAGGCAGAAGGGAACATGAATATAACAAAGTTTATTTTCAGCCACACAGAAAAGCTTCTTGCCTTATCAGGACCTTCACATCTTATAAGGTTCACACTTTTGTGAGTACTAATACTGTCTTCAAAAACTACCAAAAATTAATAATGTTATATTTTTACTTAGTGGCATAACCGTTGTCAAGTAATAAACATGCTACAAAATTCAAGTAATAGATTTTGAGGCTGTAATGTTTAGTCTACTTGGAAAACTATATCGTGCTCGCTTCGGCAGCACATATACTAAAATGGGAAAACTATAATTAAGAATACCTAGAGAAAGGTCCTGAAATACCATGCCCTTCCCACTTTCATCCCTTTACTTACACCAAAGTAGGTCTCTGGCTTTCTTTTACCTATGTTTATTTCTGAGTCTCAGCCCCCTTCTTGTTTTCAGTTTCTACCAGATCTAGCTGAGACCACAAGGTTTACTCCTCACTGGTATTCTATTCTAATCCTTGCACCAGCTGCCTACAAGCCCCAAGCATGAAACTTTCAAACCATCAGTTCTACTTCTGAACGTTCCCAATCAGGAGCCAACCAACTCCTTATCCCTTAAGCCCAACTGTAACTGAGAATCCTACCAACTTGCCACTACATGTTCCCAGACATACAAACCTTTTCCACATAAGAAAACTACTTCAGTAATATGTCTCTTGTTCCTGTGTTGATCAATCCACCTTGCTTTTTATTGACTTTTCATGTCACTGCAACCCCAAAACAAATCAGTAATCCCCTCCTACAGACAACTCAAAAATGGTTTCTAGTCATCTGCTGTCTTAGCTTCCTTCCAGTCACCTTCCTCTAGTTGCAGAGTTAGCCTATTTCTCATTCAACATACTATCTATGGGTGTTTTAAATTATAATGTATATTTATTAAATGTACCCTGCTACATTCTGTATCTAATTCTCTAATGAAAATAGTTCCTCAGAGTCAGATCTGTAAGCACAACTTCTCTCAGTCAGGCTGCAGACATTCAAATGCAGTGCCTGTAACACCTAGCACATTTTCTTTTTTTGAATTTTTGGGGATGTTTTGTTTTTTGTTTTGTTTTGTTTTGTTTTTTGCTGTTGTTTTTTTCAAGACAGGGCTTTTCTGTGTAGCCCTGGCTGTCCTGGAACTCACTCTGTAGATCAGGCTAGCCTCAAACTCAGAAATCTCCCGCCTCTGCCTCCCAAGTGCTGGGATTAAAGGTGTACACCACCACTGCCCAGCCACTGCCCAGCCACTACCCAGCCACTGCCCAGCGCACATTTTCTTCTAAGCTTTCTTTTTACTCCCAAATTTGTTTGTTTATTGTTGTGATACTTTAGTATTTGCTTCACAAGGCAATGCTAATCATTTTCTCAGTTCCCTTATTAGGAATTTAGAAGCCTTTTCCTCATCCCTTAAATAACAAATTTTATCCCTCTAAGTAGTGCCTTAATACAAGAAATAATCATTTCTTATCTAATAGTAAAAAAATCTCAAAATCACTTGTCCTTACAGGAGTGTTCCCCATGAGCCATCTTACATAGTGCATAAGGAGCTCCTAAGGAAAAAAATACTTCACCATTCAAATTCCCTTTTCTAAGTGCTTCAAGTAGTTCCATTAAGCCCAAACTCTTCATGGCTGATTAAGTTCCTTCTGATATGATTTGCCACATTTTAACACACACACACTTTAATCTTTGTTCACTTCCAATTTTCACATGTTGTTATTGTTGACCATTATAATTTTAACTTAACCATCTAGGTAACTAAATAGGTCAATGAGAAGACAAATCTAAACAGGTTTCCATGTAATGAAATTAAATCTATAAAAATCACAGGTCTTAGGCAAGTTGGATTTAAAGTTATAACTAAATTAAACTAATAGTAACAATACTTGACTGGCATATGTGAGGTCCTGGGTTCAATCCCAGCATTTAACAACAAAAAATTAAAGACATCCCAACTTCCTTGCCCAGACAGATCCCTAGACATCCTCCATCAGTGTCTAACCAGGTGAGTCTGCCTGGTCCTCCCCTCAAAGCACTCTCAATAAACCCCAATATCTAGACCTGGTCACATATTCAATACTCCAGCCTTTCTTACTTACTGGGCCCCTAGCCTCCAGATTCTGATCAGGACATACCCTACTCACACAACCCCCAGGCCCTTCATAAGATATATTCAAACCTGTCTGCCCAGCCAGATCCTACACATCTTGCACCAGGATCCTGTCAGATAAATCCACCTGATTCTCCCCTCTATACACTTTTCCCAAACCCCAGATATACCCCTAAATCCAGACTTAGACCATGACACAATCTAGATGCTCCCCCAAATCCCTTTTATGCACCTGACTTCATCCTACCTAAGCCACACCCAACCTTTAGGACCAACCTGACCTATATATCCTTTGTTCTGCTTCTCCTTCTCTATTCCTATCACAGAACAAAAATCCACATGCTCAGATCTCACAGCAAAAATACAAACAATATGAAAGATCAAGGCAGAATTCCTTCCCTCCCACCAAAATCCACCAGTCCTGTAGAAATGTTTACCAATGAAAATTTCTTAGATGAACACCAGGACACAGAATTTAAAAGACTTCAAAAAATTCAAGTATTTAAAGAAGACAAAAAGGAACAGCTCAATGAACTTAAAAAGAAAATAAATGCCTAAGTGACACCCAAGGAAACACAATATTATGCTCAAAGCACTAGCTGGACAATAAGCCAAGAGAATGAAATTAAAGGGAGACAAACAGAAAAGGAAAGTAATCTATCCCTGTCTGCAGATGACATGATAGCAGGCATAAGAGATCCTAAAATTTCTACCAGAAAACTTCTAGAAATAATTATCATTTCAGCAATCTAAAATTAATTCAAAAATTAATAGCTCTTCTATACCCCAAAAACAAACACACAGAGAAAAGGATCATGGCCCCACTCCCATTCACAACAGCTGCAAGGAAATGAAAATATCTAGGAATAAACCTCACCAAGGAAGTACAGAACCTATACACTGTAAACTTTAAGCCTGTGAAGGAAAAGTAGAGAAAGATACTGGAAAAATGGAAAGATACTCTGTGCTCATGGATTGGTAAAATTAATACTGTAAAAATAAACATCCTATCAAAAGAGATTTACACATTCAATACAATCCCACCAAAATCCCTGTCTCATTCTTTACAGAATTTGAAAGACTCCTAAGATTAAATGGAAGCACCAAGGACTCTGGATAGTCAAAACAATCCTAAGCAAAAAGAACAATGCTGGACGCTTACCATTCCAAGAACTCAGGATATATTACAATGCTAAAGTAATAAAAACCAACATGGTACTGGCACAGAAACAGGTATGTAGACCAATGGAACAAAACAAATACCAAACATGAGTACATAGACCTACAATCATCTGGTATTCAACAACATTGCCAAAAACTTTTATTGAAGAAAATACAGCATCTTCAATAAATGGTGCTGGGAATACGAGATGTCCACATGTGAAAGAATTAAATTAGACCTGTATCTATCAACTTGCATAAAACTAACTTCAAATGAATCAAAGATCTAAATGTGAAACCTGAAGTGCCAACACTGCTACAAGAAAATATAGGCACCACCCTACAGGATATAGGCATAAGATAGAACTATCTAAATTGGACATGGTTTGCCAAGAAACTGAAACCAACAAGAGACAAATAGGACCTCTTAACTAAAAAACTTCTGCATAGCTAAAGAAACAATCGAATGAAGAGGAACTTTACAGAATGGGAAAGTATGTTGCCAGCTGAACTAAAAAAATAAAATAGGATAAAATTTAAAGACCCATTTAAAAAGTGGCCTTGGGTCTCTGAACTGAGTTCTTAAAAGAGTAAAAATAGCTTTAAAAAAAAAAATCTCAAAAAACGTTCATTGTCCCTAACAGTTAAGAAAATGCAAATCAAAACAACTTTGAGACTTTTTCTTACCCAAGTCAGCATAGCAAACATCAACACAACAACCAGCAACAAATGCTGGAGAAAATGTGAGGAAGAGAGAACCCTCATTCATTGTTGGTGGGATTGCAAACTGGCAGCCACTCTGGAATTCAGTTTGGAGAATCTGCAAAAACTAAAATTGAATGTATCATATGGCCTAGCTATAACACTCCTTATTATATACCTAAAGAACTAGACATCCTACACCACAGATACTTGCTCAGACACATTCATTGTCACTCTGTTCACGATAGCTAAGAATGGAAACTACTTACACATCCCTCCACTGATGGATAATGCAAATGTGGTACATACATACTATGGAATACTCTTCAGCTGTAAAGAAAAGTGGAATACAAAATCATGAAATTTGTAGGTAAGTGGATCGAACTAGAAAAGGTATCGTGAATGAGGAAACCCAGACCCAGAAAGAGTATCTCTTCTGTGGTTCCTAGCTCCGAATGTTCAGATATGCGTACTATGGTAGTCTGAATAAGAATGGCCCCTATAAGCTCATATACTTGAAGGCTCAGCCATCAGGGAGTGGCACTACTTGGGAGAGATTAGGAGGAATAGCCTTGTTGGAGGAAATGTGTCATCACTGGGGGTAGGCTTTGAGTTTTCAAAAGTCCATTCTAAGCCAGAGTCAGTCAGTCTGTCTCTCTCTGTGTCTCTGTCTCTGTCTCTGTCTCTCTCTCTCTCTCTCTCTGTCTCTCTCTCTCTCTCTCTCTCTCTCTCTCTGTCTCTGTCTCTGTCTCTCTGTGTCTGTCTCTCTCCTTCCCTCCCTCCCTCCCTCCTTCCCCCACCCCTCTCTTTTTTTCTTTTCCTGCTGTCTGAGGATCAAGACTAAGAACTCTCCATTTCTCCAGCACCATGAATGCCTGCATGTTTCCATGCTCCCCACTATGGTAAGAATAAACTTCTGAAACTATAAGCAAGCCATGCTTTCTTTTATAAGAATTGCCATGGTCATGGTGTCTCTTCACAGCAATGAAACACAGACCAAGACACATACATAACCTCAAGTAACTACAGAAGCCAGGAAAATAAAACTTAGATTGGGGAAGAGAAAAGAAAGCACTGCATATCAAGGTAAAAGTGATTTGAAGGGGAAAATGGGAAAAGGAGTGCTTTAGGATACCAGTAGTTCTGTAGTGTCAAAATAACAAACTCAAATCAGCAGCAGTGGCATGATCCAGCAGAAACTGCCAAGCCTCCACCAAATGGCATGAGTCATTGGAAGCGACCAGAAACACCCAGGCCACCAGAAGCTCTCTGCTGTGCCTCTCTCAACAAAGTGAAGATCAGCAAAGATGAAGACAGATGGGAGACCAACAAAGTGTTTCAAAGCTAGCTATGCAAGTGCCCCATCATTGTCTATTGGGTCCTATTTATACTTTCTCCAAACATCATTATGTCCTCCCACGGATCTTGCCTCAGCAAAACACCATGAGTATGTATCATCTTGCATATCCAGAAACTTCCACTTCAATCAACTCTCTAGTTGGAATTAAGGCCTGCTAAAATAGAAGAAAATCATGCCTCATACTAGACACCTAGCCAACTTTATGGGGCTAATGAAAGCATGGATCATGGAGGAGAACCTACAATAACCACTTTACTAAACCAGCATAATCCCTAAATGCAGTCTAAATATCCTTATTCTTATTCTTACAGATAAGAATAAGTCTTGTTCCTCGTCAAAGAAATGTCTCCTTGTAACAGATAGAGGACACTATAGAAAACCATAACCAGTTAAAATGCAGAGAACAAATGACAATGTGGTGCTCAGCTCCAACTTACACACCAATAACACAGCTCTTGCACTTAAGGCTCAGGGGTCACAGCAGAAGAAGGGAAGGAAAGAATGGCAAGTTTGCTGTGATAACATACCTCCTAGCAATGTCAGAGAAGCTACATCTATGAAGTATTACCAACATGGCTACCTAAGACCTGAACAAGGACAACACTAACAGGCTAACATGGAAGGAGGAAATCTAAACCCTACACCAGAGGACTACAGGCAACAAAGAATGCTGACAGCAGGAGAAAACGACTTTCCCAGGGAAGAGCCCCCAATTGGTTATCCAATACCAAGTGGTCAAGCCTGAAACATGCACACACATACACTCACACATACACACACACACACACTCACAAATAATATTAATATGAACTGAGCAGGTTGAATTTATATATTTAAAAATAGATATGTGTGCATTTATATGTAAAACAGAGACCAAGAATTTAAGAGATAGCAAAGGGGGTACTTGGAGGGAGAAAAGAGAAGAGGGGAAAATGATGTCATTATATTTTAATTGCAAAAACTTAAAAGTATTCATATTTCATGTTATTATTTAAGGTTTAAGATAATTACAAAATAGAGATAAATATTTTAAAAAGAGTCTAAACAGATGAATCAGTGATTAAGAGTACTAGCTACTCTTCCAAAGGACCCATATTTGATTCCTAGCACCCACACGGCAAGTTACAACTCTCTAAAACTCTCTGTAATAGGGATGTGACACCCATTTCCGGCCTATGACAGCATCAGGCACACATAATGATGCACAAACATACATTCAGGTAAAACCATTGATATTATCTAAAAAGTCTAATTTTACAATCACTAAGACTTAAAAAACTATAGAGAAACAAAGGTCCAAATATTAAAAGGTTACAAATATTTGGGGAAAGACAAGCAAATAAACTGTCAAACTAAAAAACAGCTGAGACAAGAGGACCACACAGAAAAAGAGGGAAAAAAGAGAGCAGCTAAGTCACAGTGAGAAGACAACTACAATAACTTAAGAATAACATTTCAAACAAAAGTCAAGAATATTATTAGGCTTGAGAAAAGAAGAAAAATTATCCAGAATACATCTTTATTAAAACCCTGGTTAAAGAAGTTAACAAATGATTGATAAGGAAAGAAACAAAAGCTGTTAATTTAGACCAGACCCTGGCAAACTCTAACAGACCAAACCCAGGATTGCCAAATTGGACTGGAAAACATCCTACTCATTCATTTCTACTCACACACAATGGTAGAATGAAGCAGTAAGTACTTGAGATAGAGGCAGATATTATGCAGTCTTTTGTATTAAAAGTTTATATACCCCAATTTAAATGGAGGCAGTATGGTCCTAAAATACTATGCAGTCCTTAGTAGAAGAAAGGTTGCCAGCTGGGCATGGTGGTGAATGTTTTTAGTTCCAAACACTGAAGACGGAGGCAGATAGATCTCTAAGTGCAAGGCCAGCCTGCTCTACAGAGTGAGTTCTAGGACAGCCAAGGCTACCTAGAAAACCCTGACTCAAAAAAACAAAGAAAAGTTTACCTACCCCAAATTAAAGCGCTCACCGGAGAAAATAGACAACATGTTTAAATATAAAGTCTATCATTCACTGTAGTGTATCTGCAATACAACATGCCTCATGTAAATATTTGTTGAGTTTATGTATGTTAAGGATAGAAACATAGTAATCAACCATTATACTCTGGCAAAGAGAGAGAAAAAAAGAAGAGCTATTGATCAACACTGTTACTTGCATTAAAACTTCTAATAAATGCAAATTTTTGTTAGTTATTTAAATAATTAGTAAGACAAACCAGACTGTGAATAGCATTTATAAGCACAGTAACATGTACCAACTGAGTGAATCTGATGCCAAAAAGCAAACCACTAATTATTCCTAAGTATTCTGTCTTTCTTCTTTTTAGTGAGAATTTCCTGGGCATATGGCCAGTGAGCTAGGATCCCTGTGATTAAGTTATAGCCAACAGGAGAGCAAGTTTAAAATGCAATTTTCATAAGGAACCATCTTGCCTTTCATTTCCTCTTTCTTTGCTAACAGAAACCTGAGTGTTATAGAGCCAGGCACATCCAAGCATATAAGGAAGAAATGGCCAAACTTAAAGACAGAAGGAACTAGGATCTTGGATAAAGTAAAGCAATGTTGCTAAACTTTGAACTATCATAGAAGGAAAACATCGTTTCTTAGCCATCATATTTGGATTCTCTGTTATGGTCATTTTGGTGGCACAGATGACACTGGCATATTATAGCCTGACCTGAACTAAAGGGGAAGGAAAAAAAAAAAAAACTAAAAAGGAAAAAAAATCTACCACTACACTACAAGGCAGTAATTATGGTGACTAGATACTTACAAATCAGACAAGTGAGGAGAAGTACAAATTAAAAGTATATTTTAAATATTGATACAAGATTAAGAGAATAGAACAGTTGTCAAATACTTTGAGGCCTGTTTGTCCCCCAAGGGATGCTAGTGTGATGTTGCTTATACTGGGCATCACCTCAGAAAAGAGAGTACCATAGTCATAGACCGTTAACACACAGAACACAAAAAGTTCCTAAGAGATTGTTAAAAATGAGCTGGTACCTTTTTTGAACCCTTCTACCACACAGTCACTGATCATACTCACCAAGAATGGAGCCAAATGTATGCCAGTGACATGCCCTTGAATCCCCAGAACAATGAACTAAAACCCTCTGTCTTTATAATGTACCTGGCCTTTGCTAGTTTGTGATAGCAACAGAAAACAAAGAATTTTAAGGAAGTAGATTTATATAATGTTAGACAAAGAATAAGAATTATAAAAAGCCCAAACCATTTATTTACTATAAATTTATATTATATGCCAGAACTGTCCTCAACACAGATACAGCAAACCAAACCTATTCCTGACTCCTTAAAGCTTAGTCTAGTGGGGAAAGACATAAACTAATCTAAAACATTTAATTGTAAACTGTGAGGTCTTCAAAATAGAAAATGGGACACTGATACAGAGTATAAAATGTCCTTTAAAGTAACATTAAGCTAAAATCTGAGAACAAGTTTTAAAAGGGAGAAAAATCTAAGAACTACTATCACTAGCTCTGAGTTGAGGCCAGCCTGGTCTAAAGAGTGAGTTCAAGGACAGTCAAGGATACACAGAAAAACTCTGTCTCGAATGAATGAATGAATGAATGAATGAGAAAAAGTAACTCATTAGGTTTAAAGGAAGAGGAAGCCTCCAGCTTGCCTCTGTCTTTGTTTTAGAGTTGAAGGTCTTACTGTATGTATGTCCAGGCTGGCTTCAAACTCTAGAGCTCAAAAGATCTTACCTCAACATTCCACATAACTAGAACTACAGTGTGTATCTTCACAGCAAGCCATATTTGCCTCTGTCAGTTTTTAAGGCAGTGTCTCATGTAACCCAAGATAGCTTGGAACTCACACTATGTAATTGAAAATGACCTTGAACTTCTGGTCCTCCTGCCTCCACCTCCCCAGTACTGAGATTACAGGGACCACCATATCTGGTTTACACTGTGCTGGGATCCAACCCAGGGTATGTTTTATTTGTTTAATGTTCAGAGAAACAGAGCAAAAAGACCAGTTAGAATGATTCTATAATAGTCCAAGAAAGAAAATGCTCAAAGGCAATGAACTGATTTTAAAGGGGGTAGGAAGAAAATATAAACAGAAGGTCTCCAGACGATTAAACTAGCAGGACTAGAGAAAGACTGGATCTGACAGGAAACAGGAAAATGTATCAAGGATTATTACAAACTTGTATCCTTTACAACTAGATAGAAAATATTACTCATCCTCTTTTCTGGAAAAGGAGTTTGGGTAGGAAGATGGTATCTGTTTTGGACACCGTAAATCTGAAGCATGGGACAGATGGAGTAAAGACCCCAAAGATGTGCAGTTCTAAATTCCCAGAATCTATGAATGTTACTTTATCAAAAAAGGGGACTTTGCAAATATGAATAAATAATGATAGTGAGATGGAGTATACAAATAGACACCAAAGGCAATTCCACACTTCTTTCTTCCACAGCTAAGCTACAAGTCTAGAGAAAGAGATGTAGCATATTCTAACTCCCTGGCAAAATGTAATGGTTCTTAGCTATAGAAATTAAAAGCCCCAGAGTAAAAACACTGATAGTTACAGCTTTCTCACAATACTATGGATTCTTTACTTAGTCACAAACCGTTAAGTCCCACCTATGTGACTGCAGGGGTTTTGACCAATTTTATGGTAACTCGTGTTTAAATATGAACAGAACACCAGATCACTTTTGAAGAAAACCTATAATATAAATAAAACATTAAGACAAACAAGAATTTGTAGAGACAAAGCATAAAAGAAAATCTGATTAACTTAATTAAAATAATTTCATCCATGACAGAATAACAAAATTATTTTAAAAGCAACAGCAAACAAGAATGAAACTTCTCCAGTTCAACACATTTTAGCTAAAATTCATCTATAGTAAAAAAAGGAAACACCAGCACAAAAAGAAAAATATATGATTTTTAAAAAATGGAAAAAAGTAGAGGGCCAACCTGAGCCTAAGAGATTAAAAATAGCCACAGAATATAACAAGTACCCACTCAAAAAAAGAAATTAAGGCCAAAAAGTTGGTCCAAGGATAAAGGCATTTGCCAAGAGGCCTAATGGGTTGAGTTCAATGCCCAGGACCCACTCAGTAGAAGGAAAAATAAAATCTCTACATTGTCCTCTGACTTACACATGTGCATGCTATGTATGTGTGTATGTATAAAACCAATGTAATAAAAATGAGATTTAAAAATTAAGTAAATTAGACCATCAGTTGGGAGAACTAACATACAAAAGATTCTTTGAAGAAAAAGAGGAGGAAGAGGGAAAGGAAGAGGAGGAAGAACAGGAACAATGAAAACTGAGGGAAGGAAATAGCAAAGAGTTAAAGCTAAAATTTAGCTCAGTGGTAGAACACTTGTCTAACATGCCTTAGAGTCTGGATTGCCCCAGGAAGAAGGAAGGAAGGAAGGAAGGAAGGAAGGAAGGAAGGAAGGAAGGAAGGAGGGAGGGAGGGAGGGGAGGGAGGGAGGGAGGGAAAAGAAGTGAGAAGAGAGGGAAAAAGAGGAGGAGAGGTTAAATGGGAATGGGAAGATAAGGAAGGGAAAAGAGGGAAAAAAAGAATTAATAGTAGAAAATGTATTCAAATGGAAGAATATATATTTCCATATAGAAAAGGCAGAGGCCACCAGCGTGGTGGCGGAGTCGAAGCAGTTACCCTCAGGACCTCGGATCATGTCGCTGCGAGTGGAGAGGAGCGCGTGCGGGCTGTGGCCTGCAGCCTAGGCACCGCCCTGGCCTCTGCCTGCTGAGGCCCTGGGCGCCGCTGCAGTCCGCTCGCTGAGCACCGGATCTGCTTTGCTGTCGGTGCATAAATTCACAGAGAAACATAAATGGATAACAACAGAGGATGGTATTGGAACAGTGGGAATCAGCAATTCTGCTCAGGAAGCTTTGGGAGATGCTGTTTACTGTAGTCTTCCTGAAATTGGGACAAAATTGAAAAAACAAGAGGAGTTTGGCGCTTTGGAGAGTGTGAAGACTGCCAGTGAACTCTACTCTCCCCTGTCAGAAGAGGTAACTGAAGTCAATGAAGCACTTGCAGAAAACCCAGGACTTGTCAACAAAGATACGAAGATGGTTGGCTGATCAAGATGACACTGAGTGACCCTTCTGAGCTAGATGAACTAATGAGTGAAGAAGCATATGAGAAATATGTGAAGTCCATTGAGGAGTGACCGTGGCACACCTCCACTTCCAGATAAAACTGGGATGGGACCTGCTCCATGCTTGTCTTAAACTAGTGGAGAATAGAGGACTTGAAAAAACTTTTAGCGATACTGATGGAAAGAAACTGTTCTTGACAGTGCTAAAGACCCACCCCCATCTTCCTAATGGATGCAGATAAACACAGTGTACATATTTTTGATAATCACCATACTAAGTATTTAAACTAGGGGTTAAGTTCTGGTGTTTAGAATTCGTAAGGTCATCTGCAGTAAAAAGTGGTTATGAGGCTGGTTTTGGTGATGGACTACCGTTTAATCCCAGCACTCGACAGTCGGTCTACATAACAGGTTCTAGACCAGCCACAGCTACGTGGTGAGACCCTACTCACTGGTTATAAGAATTTCATAATTCAGGATAACAGTGGTGTATCTTACATAATTTTGTAACTTGCCCATATCCACCACCGGATTTTGGTTAGAGACTTAGTGTCTTCTCATTGGAAATGCCTAGGAATGCAGGGAAGTGTTGTACCGTGTCAGATGCAGGAGCGTACTGTCTTGGTTTTGCCATGTGCTGTGTTGGCTGTTGTTCCCACCGGGAAGCACTGGCTTTGCAGCACCATGAGAAACAAAACATTCATCCTCTTTGTTCAAAAAAGAAAAGAAAAAGAAAAAGGCAGAGAGAACAGAGTTCAACTGCAATGATAAGGTTGCATTCTTGCGTTTCACGATATGAAACTGTTTGTAACTTACACTTCTTTATATGTTTGATACATTTCATAGTAATTTTTTTTTAAAAAGACCTTATCTCAAAGCACATTATCCTTAACAATCTCAATTATTATAAGAAATGCTGAAAACGTCCTAAGATGGTAGGGAGAAAGGCACCCAAAAAGGATCAGAAATGACAACATTGGGTTCCTCAGCAGAAATTTTTAAGTTTAAATGACATTGGAATGATACCTTCACAAATTGAAGGACACTACTGAATCTAGAACTCCAGACCTATCTGGACCACCAACCAAATGCACCCTAGAGTAAAGACTTCCTACATATGAGGTCTTATTTGAATCATTAAATCCATTGACCCATTGATAAAGAATTGTGAATTTTTAGGAAAAAAGAAAGTTAAAAATGTCAGGATATACATGTGGATATTTACACCAATAATTACAACACAACAACATTATCAAACAGTAAATGCCCAAGAACAAGAGAATTGTAATATCCAATATCCAACACCCTCAACACAGAGAGTGACAATCAATAATCTAGTTTTGCTCATCAACATAATTCTCATACAACATTGTTGAACCAAAACTAGAATCCCAAAGAATAACACATGAGTTATAGTACTTGTCTTAGTTTAGGTTTTATTGCTGTGAAGAGAAACTATAATCAAGGCAACTTTTATAAAAAACATTTAATTTGGGGCTGGCCTACAGTTTCAAAGGTTCAGTCCATTATTATCATGGCAGGAAGTATGGCAGTGTGCAAGTAGACATGGTGCTGGAAGAGTCAGGAGTATTACATTCTGATCCAAAGGCAACCAGAAGAGACTCTCTTCCTCTATAGGCAGCCAGAGGAAGGTCTCTTCCATGCCAGGTAGAGCTTAACCATCCTCATGCTTAAAGCCCCTAAAGCCCACCTATACAATGACACACTTCCTCCAACAAGGCCTCACTTCTTTAATAGTGCCACTTCCCATGGGCCAAGCATATTCAAACCACCACAGTAGAATATGTCATTTTATTTTCATGCTGTGGTGAGTGCTCAATTTCTTTCTTGCCTAACATGATATGGGGCAACTGGAGTAACCAGAATCTGTATTAGACCTCTGAGCGTATTTCCTATTTAAATTAAGGTGGTATATCAAATGCAGGCCTTCTGTCTAAAAAAAACAGGGATTGCCAGAGGCTTTTCCCTCTGAGTGGCTAAAGAAAATACAAGGTCAGGCTCCTAGAACCAGAGTGATAGTCATGACGACATAAACTAGGCATTAGTCAGACAAAAGTCACAAGGGTAACTCACAAGGATAACTACCAGTATAAATAAGTTTCTAAGGTGATAGACATTGGGCTATCTACCAGATTAAAAATATACCATGAAAAGTTCACTGTGAACACCCACATCCATCTCCCTTTCATTCCACAGTAGATCAAGGTTGCTCGCCTCTCTGGTACTAGAACCCAAATATAACTGGAGTCTCTCAAAATATACATCATAGTAATTTATGTAATTGGCAAAAATTATAAATGATAAATTCAAGACAAAGATTTGCTTTAAAATTAAAAAGAAAAAAATTGTCTTTTAAAGACACATACAAAGCAGCCATTCATATATATAATCTCTCCCCTTTTCATTTAAAATGGAGGAGGCAAGGGTTGGAGAAGTAGGGATGGCTTATTATTACTGAAAAGTCTAAGCAAATGGGTAGCTTCTGTTTGTGACGGTGGAAAAGTCTCTGGAAATGAACAGTGATGATGATTATATAACATTCTGAATGTAATTCCACAGAATCACAGTTTTTAATGGTCAGTCAAAATGTTAAAGCTTATTTTATGCATATTTTAAAACAACAGGGGCTCGTGATATGGTGAGTTAATAGAGTGCTTGTCTAGCATGCATGAATGCCTATGCTCAACTCTCAGCACTGCATACACTAGGCCGGGTGTCACTCACTGGCTGCTGTCCTAACATTCAGAAAGCAGACAGGAGGGTTAGAAGTTCAACTACGCCGGGCAGTGGTGGCGCACGCCTTTAATCCCAGCACTTGGGAGGCAGAGGCAGGCAGATTTCTGAGTTCGAGGCCAGCCTGGTCTACAGAGTGAGTTCCAGGACAGCCAGGGCTACACAGAGAAACCTTGTCTCGAAAAACAAAAAAACAAACAAACAAACAAAAAAAAAAAAAAAAAAAAAAAGAAGTTCAACTACATAGCAAGTTAGAGGCCAGTCTGGAAAGCATAAGCCCTAACTCAAAAGAATAAATAAAAAAAGAAGTAGGCGGAAGGTTAGAATCTAGGACACAAATAGGCAAAGTAGTTAATGTAGTGTCTTCTTTAAGAGACCAAGATGGGGTGAGGGACTCGGAAGATGACTCAGTCGATTAAGTGTTTGGTACACAGTATGAGTACCGGACTTCAGATCCCCAAAACCCTATAAATACAGTGGGGGGGGGGGGGGCGGGCGAGAGACAGGTGAATCCTTAGAGCTCACTGGCTGGCCAGTCTAGCTAAATGAGTGAGGTCCTAGGTCCAGTGAGAGATCTTGCATCAAAAAAGTAGATGAAGAATAACTGAGGAAGATATGATGTTGACTTCTGGCCTATACACACACGTATGCAAACACAAACACACACATGGGGTGGGGAGGAAGAAAGGGCAGGGACAAGGAAAAGGAGAGGGAGAACACTAAATTTTTAGTCTTGAAGAATAGGCCATAGGCAAATAAGCTGACTTTCCTAAGCAATGCTTCCAAGTTTTCGTTAAGCCTTACAAAGAGACAGTCCCAAATGACTATCAACCTCGAAGGGGGGTTAAAATAATTTTGTACTATATAGATGTTAGACAAGATTATGTCTCAGTTTACGATGTTATAAAAATCTAAGGCTGTACCTACATATCAAATGAAAGAATTACAATAGTGATAGACAGCATGTGATGTAAAACAATGCCTCTTAAAATTTCCCTGATTACAGGAATTGAGTCATTTGGGGCATGTATCTCAGACTTACTCCAGATTTAATGAATAGGAAGCTACAAAATGATAATGACACGTATTTTCAATGAAAGCAATAAACAAGCTGAGTTCTATCATTTCCTAAAGTATATTACAGCATAGTGGGTAAAGGAAGAAACATGTCAACATCATTACAAGGAGGTAAGCAAAGAGAGCAAAGGAGAACAAAGTAAAGCTGCCAGGAAAGCAGAAGACAATGGTGACAGAGAAACCCTCGCTTTAGTAATAATATCAGGAGAGAACAGTGTGGAATTAATCACGCTTAGCATGCACTCAAAGAACACATATATTTATAATAGTCACCAAATATTAACCAACAAGCTCCAATGTACACACTACTCCATGTCAACATACATATGGTTCTTTAGGTTAGAAACTCAACAATACAGTTATCCTCTATCATTTCTGAGAGTTAGGTAAGTCCCACTGTGTATCCAATACACACAACTTCTAAAACAACAACTAATCCTCAGAACAACACCAAGCCTGAAAGATGTCATCATACTGAAAACCCTGTATATGAGGGATGGATTGTTCCAGGGAACTTGTACTTCAGGAAAAAGCCTACTTAAGCTGATTGTTCAAAAAACAGAAAGGAAAAAGCAAGCCAGAAATATTCCTAACCATGTGACCTATGAGTAGAAAATATTCTTTAAAACATCCCGTGGAAAAGCACTGAGTGGATCAAAGTGAGTTTACTACAAGCAGTACCAAGAACTACACAAAACAATCAAGCCTGCTATGTATGCTGTTTTATTTTCTAAAGGCAGCAACTTCAAATATTTGTTTTTCCCTTTTACACAATGTACTAATGCTTAGAGTTTCTCAAGGGTTTAGCTATTTCCCAATTACATACTATTTTACTAATTCCACTCTTCATCACAACTGTCAATATTACAAAAATATCAATATATTAATCAAAGGTTAGAGAGCTAATAAGCCTTATCCTAACACATGATAGGCAAATAATTCTTTTATTCTCTAAAACAAGACATTAAAGTTGGATAGTCCCATCCTACAGAATATTATAATTTTTCAGAATATTTCTATTGTAAAAGTAACATTTGCTACCCAAATAAAATTTTATATGTACTCTTACATATGCTCTTATATATGTATGCCAGGTGGGAAACATGTCTTACTACAATTTTCAAAGTATGCCCTTCAATGAAATTTCCAATTCTAAGTACAGAAATTCTTTGAGGGGAAAAAAAAAAAAAACACAGAACTTAAAATATGAACATTTGTCCTATGGCACATATACATCCATCATCCTCGTGCATACCCTTCCATCTTAGTGATGTTTAAAACAATTCCCATTTTAATATTACTATATTGAGTTTGTTGCTGTTTTCATGTGGACCTGTGGCCTTCTACAGTCATCAACACTACCTAGGAATGTTAGAAATGCAGGCTGTATGAGGATGAAGAGACAGTTCAGAGGTTAAGTCCAATACATATTAAGATATAATAAGATTCTCTGTTGAATTATATGCACATTATAGTTTTCTATGCCCCAAGCCCTAGACTTTCATACCATTCAGAGAGAGGAAAACACAATTCCTTGTTAAGGATCTGCAATTATTTAATCTTCGGAAGGTGACAAAGTATTATGACCAAAATACTGCCACCTAGTAGGATACAAGGACTTAAAGATTACTTCCTCTTTCCTAAAGCCTATGATCTTTAGAAAGATTGGAACTTTTATCAGTTCCTCTGTTACCACAGGACTACAATAACACAGGGCACTAAGGACTGAAGACTTTAATGTAGAACTGTAACAATTCAGCCTAAAATATTACAAGAGTTTTCATATCCAATACTATAGCTATAATTTATACCTACTTAAAAAGATCACAAATCACATTGATTCCCAAAATGTATGCAAATAAATTTTTTTAAAGAAAAAAAGCATTTCTATGTGAACACAGAAATTTTTCCATTAACAACTGCCCTAAAGATTAGACAAACACTCAAACATTTTTGGTCAAAACTGGTACTTAGCCAATGACCAATTAAAATTAGAAATGAATACTTATAAAAACATCTTATTGTCTTACATGCATGGTCTTTTAGAAATTCAAATTCACAAAGCTTTCCTTTAGCAGTCAGTCTCTAGGAGTTAAGTAAGCAAACAAAGATCAGCTTGGTGTTCCAACTGACATAATGAACTTACCTCCTGAAGTGTTCAAATATTTAATAATTATAAAATGTTAAAAAAAAATAAAAAAGGAGGAGGAGGAGGAAGAAGCGGAGGAGGAAGACAAGGAAGAGGAGGAGGAGGGGAGGAGGAAGAGAAAGAAGAGGAAGAGAAAGAGGAGGGGAGGAGGAAGAGGAGGAAGAGAAAGAAGAGGAGGAAGAGAAAGAGGAGGGGAGGAGGAAGAGGAGGAAGAGAAAGAAGAGGAGGAAGGGGGCTGGAAAGATGGCTCAGCAGTTAAGAAAACTGTTCTTCCAGAGGTCCTGAGGTTCAATTTCCAGCATCTATATGGTGGCTCACAACCATCTGTAATGGGATACAATGCCCTCTTCTGATGTGTCTAAAGACAGTTACAGTGTACTCATATACATAAAATAAAATCTTTTTTTTTAATTCTTTAAAAAAAAAAAGAAAGAAAGAAAAACAGCCTATACATGGATCCTAGCTTGACCCAATACAGTAACTAAAATATAAAGTAATAGGAACTCTAACTTTTCTTACATGAAACAAGTCTGTTTCTTCATGAGCTGAACTTCCTAGGGGAGAAACAAGAGGTGCCTGAAGTTAGGGTAAAGATTCTAAAGGCTAATTGATAAGAAGTCTGTGACTGTGACAATCTGTAATGCTGGAGTTCCCAAACCACTTGGGCATTACTTTAGCCTACTTAATAACCACTTACTGCCCACCTGTTTAACCTACTATCCTACCATTCATCAAGTAAACCCTGCCTGGAAGGTGCTTTCCATATTGACAGCCTTTTCCTGCTAGAGGACAAAATTCTAAAGCAGTGCTTAGTGAATCATCATGTTCATAACAATCACTTCAGGAACCTTCAAACATCCAGATTCTGACTTGAAAGATCTCAGTAAAAGCAAGAGCATACATTTCTAGCACACACTGTGGTTTGCCAAAAACACTCAAGCACATTTTGACAGCAAGGTTCTAAAGAAAAGCTACAATTTACAATACTTTAAGATCCACCACCACCACCATTATCCCAGGGTTTTGCAAAGTACTAACTAGCCTTGATGATGTTTCCAACTAAATTCCTAACTTGTAAGCCTAATACTTGTCCATCTTTATGTTACTTAATCCATCACATGCTGTGTAATTTTTTTATTTGCTTTACATCCCAATCACTGTACCCCCTCCCAATCCCACACACACACAGTTCCTCCCCATATGAAGACAGAGCTGCACATCTGCTACATAGTGCAGGGTGCCTAGGTCCAGCCTATGTATGCTCTGGTTGGTGGTTCAGTCTCTCAGAGCCCCCAGGGTCCAGGTTAGTTGACTCTGTTGGTCTTCCTGTGGAGATCCTATTCCCTCTGGGGCCCTCAATCCTTCCTCCAACTCTTCCATAAGAGTCCCCAAGCTCCATCCAGTGTCTGGCTGTGGATCTTTGCAGCTATCTGAGTCAGCTGCTGGGTGGAGCCTCTCAGAGGACAGCCATGCTGGGCTTCTATCTGCAGGCACAATGTGTAATTTTTAAAGATTTTTTTTACATGTGTCTGTGAGTGTACCTGCACATGTGTGACATGCATGCCTGTGCGTGCATAAAGGCTGTAGGAGGACATCAGATGGATGAGCTGGAGTTACAAGTGTTTGCAAGACCCCCAGCTCGTTAAATGGGTGATAGGATCCAAACTTCAGGCCTCATGACTGCACAGCAACTGTTTTTAACCACTGAGCCATCCCATCTGCTGGCTATGTTTTTATCTATATATTTTATTTATATATTTATTAAAATCTAGGAAATATATCCTCGTCTGCCTTCCTTTTTGGGTCTCTTCCCAAATGCTCACACTTCCGTGCAGGTACACCACAGCTCTATCTTCACCTCCTCTCCATTCTATCATCACCTCTGTTTTGCCTATGTGTTAATTAACACACAACCTACATTTCCAACCTTAGATCCACATATTCAACTACTAAGAAATCTTTCTAAATATAAGCTCAAATATACACCTCTAATTCAAAGTATCTCCAGCAGCCAGGTCCTGCTAGCTCCATAGAAGAGTACCTGTCCAGTACACACAAAGTCCTGGTTTCAATCTCTAGCACTAAAGATAGGGTGGGAGTCAGAAGTATGCCAAAAGATCTCAAATACCACAGCACCCCTTCCAGCCTCCCTGGCTTTTGTACACCCCGTATAAACCTTCCTTATCTCCTCCTATGTAAAGCCACATCTTAAAACTGGCCCTTTTTCACTAAGCCCAGTTAGCCTCCACTTAATAACTTCTGAAATCTCAGTCTTTTCTCCAAAACTGCTATCAGTTTGGATGTGGAACTTTTTGATCTAGTTACTATAGTAACCTAATCAGTTTTCTTGTTTCCAAATTTTTTTCTCCCATATTTTCATTCTCTACCTTACAATTTAATCCTTATGAGTATAATTTGTTGTTATCCCCCTACAAAAAGTGACCAATAATGCCCATTACCTTTAGAAAGGTGTTTTAGCATATTATATAGCACTTTTCACACCCGTGACTACCCTCAGTCTCCCCCTTCCCCTCTCTCTCCCTCTCCCTCTTTCTCTCTCTCCTCTCTCTCTCTCTCTCTCTCTCTCTCTCTCTCTTTCTCTCTCTCTCTTTCTCTCTCTAACTACTCTTAACAACCAGAGTGTCCATATGCTTCACCAAGCTATTCGCAGTTCCTCAAATGTGGCACATTCTCAAGAATGTATATTTGCACAGACTAAAATTCATTTTGTTTAACAATGACCAAACCAAGTTAAGTCCTGATCTGCTTTTAAGAGCCTCCTTAAGCATAACATGCTTTAAAATGCCTTCTAATCACCACACCCTGTTCAACAGGGTTTTCCCTATGCACACTCTATTCTTCTTAAACTGTTTTATAACTGCCATTTTACTCACCTCTCTACTAGGCTAATAAATTTATTAGTCCTTTTAAAAACTGAGTGACCTGGTAGGGGCTCAATAAAAGCTGAAACCTATCTTGAAATATAGTCATGAACAATTATTATGGCTACATGTTTCAATTATGAACAAATATTTTTTAAAACCCACAATTTTACTTGACTTTATAGCTTGACAGAAATTCCTAAGACTACAGAACACAGATTTCCAAAATATCCCATGTGTTCACTTCATCCCTGGCATCTAAGCATATTTGTTTTAAAAATATTAAAAACAAAACTCCTCCTACTTTACACTGAAATACAATTTTAGCTTCATAACCACAATGTTAGACAAATAGAAGCAGCAATCTCTTTCCCAGTGGTCACATTAAGCAGTCAGATGGCCTTGGCTTCTGACTCTTCTACTTACTGACTGTATGACTGGGTAACAGAGGAACAGTGTCTTCAATGGACATCAGAGACAAACTGCTTACCTACCTCCTGGTTGTTTCAGATACTCTTGATATGAACATTTGTACAGGCCATAAACAAATGTGAACTAATGTGTTAGCTTCCATCTCCACATCCATCCAAGATTTTACAAATGCAAATTTCAAGGCTCATGGGCTAATGAAGACTTAAGTTGCTGAAGCACAATGGGCAACAAGCCTCCATCTTCAATCCTCTGACACAGCTAAAGCAGTAAAATCGAATTCCATAATAATCTGACACATTCCTTAAGGGTACTTATTTTATAAACCACAAAGTAAATCTCAAGGTAAGTTGTTGGTACAGTCATTTAGATATCAGCTCCATTTAAAAAAAATAATTGGAAGACGAAAATCAGCAGGGAATACCATTTTGAGATGTCTTATTTATTCAGAGTATTGTCTGTTGACATACAAACTCAATCTACAGACTAAAGTGAAAATTTAAAAAAAATCATCTTTACAAAACCTTATCTCCCCCACACACACACAAATTTCTGACTTTTTTTTTAAGATATGCTTGCTGGTCTGTCAGAACAGAAGATTTACTACATTTCTCTAATCTAAAAAAGTGATGGAACATATAAATCTCACTCTCAGCAGTACCTTCATTAACTATGGACTAGATTAGCGCTGTTTTCTTCTCTCTTTTTCAGTATTTATCAAAGTAGGATTCTTTAACTTTCAAAGGGAAAAACTCCTTTAAAAAAGAAAAAGAAAGGAAAATCTACTACAAAAGTCAGTACTTTGGTACCTGATTGCAGTAACAAGGCCAAAATCCAAGACGAAGCCCTTTATTGCACATGGAGTTCCAACATCTTGGGCAGACTCATCTTGCGACCTCTCCAGATTAGCTGCTCCTGCTCTCTCTACTGCAGAGAGAACTCCAATTAGAGAAATTCTGAAGTCCATAAATCTAAATTGGATACTCCCCTCATTGGAGGCAAGGATGGTAAGATTAACTAAAAAATCCAAGATAGAGGAGGGTTCAGGTGAGACTAAGCAGCTTGAACCCACTATAATGGAAGCAGCTGAGAGTCGGATTGTGTAACTTCATTTACCTCAAAAAAAAATTCAAGGGAAAAGAATGGCAGTAAATCTCTATAAAACCTGAAAAAGTAGATTATATAAATCTTTAAAAAGTGAAATATAAAAAGTGAAATAGTTTCCACTAAGCTTGAACCGCAATATCTACAATATAAACCTAGTGCTGCCCATTCATATTTACAATCTGAGAAAAGCAAACAAAGAAGCAAAACCAAAAAAAATGTTTAAAAACCTTCAGATTCATTATTGTTCTCTTTAATGCTCTACAATAATTCCATTGAAAGGAATACTTGGCTAAAAACTGGTTAGAAAGGAACGTTTCCCTGCTGACTTAAGCCTAACTGCCCAAGCAAGGCTTCAATCAGAAAATGTCTTTACCTACAACAGTGCACAGGCAGAAGGAGAAGAGGCAATGGCGGTCTCTCCAGTCACAAGTCACACCAACGGGGTGTATTTCTGGGATAGACTGCCAACAAGTTACTGAAAGAACTTAAGCAAAACCTGTTAAGTAAATAAGCCAACACCCTTCCATTTTCTATTCCAGTATCAGAGTCTTACTAATGTTACCTGAGGCTACGATGTCTAAATCATATACTCTACACTGTAGCACTCCCTGAAATGTAAAGCCTGGATTCATTTTCAATCTCATTTCCATAAACTCATAATGATGTATAAAGCACTTATTCAAGCAAGTACAAGTCTCACACCAAAGATCTCACCAGTTAGGAATTACAATTTAAAGAAAAGACAGTTTGAAGTACTTTTATTATGAGGAATTTTTATAATGTGTGCAGGTGTGTTGTGCAACACCATGAAGTTAATACTGTTGAGATACTGTATTTACTATCCAACTGAACAATAATTTTACCTTACCTGAGTATGAAAATTTGAAATGGTGGTTGTTTCAATATCTTTCTTGCCCAAAATTTCCATTTTCACTGGAGTGTTGGGAAAATTAAAAGCAAAGTAGTCCAGGAAGTCTGGGAGATAAGCAGCCGCTCCGTGCACTATTGCTAAAGCATAGTAGGCAGCATTTTTCTCATTTTCACTGAATGTCAAAGCAAGAAACTCCTCAGAAAATCTCTCCATCTCCATTGGAGACAAAAATGAGAGTTCGTCCATGTATGCATGAAGGACAAGAGCACCACCGTTGGACTGGTGTTCTTCATGAATAAAGTTGCTAAATTTAGTACCTGTTTTTAAGAAATTTCTGCGAATAGAATGTTCTTGGTGCGTTGTAAAAGGTGTCTGTACTCCCTGGGGCACCCGATATTCTTGCATGCCCAAATTTAATCTGCACAGCTGTTCATCCTTCAAATATCTGAAGGACTCCTTATTAACTCCTGAAGTGCTATTCAGCTGTCCTTGGGTGAGAGTGTCTTTGCTGATGCGTGTCAGGCCAGCACAGACGGTTTGTACTTCCTTATTGTACATTTTAAGGCGTCTTCCTCTCATGTCTTCTCGGTGTTTCTTTTTCTTTTTCTTCTTTATTTTCTTCAAGACAAAATCATCAGCTCTCTGGGTTTTACCATTTTCATCTGCTGTTTCTGGCCACAATAATTAAAAATAAGTTAGTTGCTAGGACCAGTGTCAATATACATGTGTCTTAAGGTATTTGATCTAAAATTATTTTTCTCTCCTTAATTTCTGAGAATGTCATTACATCTTTTATCATCAGAAATAAAAAATGAGACAAAAAGCTTAAAATATAGTAATATTTTGGGGCAAAGATTATACTAAAAAACAAAATCCTGGTAATGAGTTATTGGTGGAACTATAATTAAATGGTATGTAACACTTAATATGTGCAAGGCCATGGACAACACACACACCCCAGCAACACACATACACACACACAAACACAGAGGATACATTTCATATGACTTTGTAATAAAGATAAAACATGGAAATAGTGTGTGCTAAACCATATGAAGTATTCGTTTGGTTACTTACATAAGATCTAAATTCACATTTTCCTGTCAGTCTATTAATTACTATAGTACACACAGTAGAGCCAAAGACAAATTAAGCCATAAAACAATATTCTACCTATCAAATGGGCTTTAAAAACAATGTTGTCTTGCAGCAGCAGCAGGGTGGAGGAAGAGGCAACTGGACTACAGGACACAGAGACTACTGACACAGGTGGCCACTCCCACTCTCACTGCTGCTAGATTTCCTTTTATCTCCCATTCTCCACAAGTGTTCTCATTTTTCCAATCTTTTTCTCCTTTTCTGTCTTGCTACATTTTTGTCACCTCTTTTTCCTGCTGTATCTCTTAAAAGCGGTCATTACTTTTCTTCAGGAAAGATCGAACCTTTACAATACTATCCTTTAGGGCCTGGCATGTAGCACACAACTGTACTTCAAGTGTCTGGGAGACTGACAAGATGAAGAATTGGAAGTTGTCTGGCCTCTAAGGCAAGACTGCCTTAAAAAAGGAACTGACATAGGAGCCCTTTTCTTCTTCTCATAGGAAAAAGTAAAAGAAAGGCAACACAAACAGGAAGACATTTAAAAAAAAAAAAAAAAAAAACACACACACACACAGAGGCAAATGGTGACAAATTATTTAACAAGGTTTACTCTGCACTAGGCTCTGCACAGAGCATCTCCACACAGCACTTCATCTTACATTCTATCTGAGGAAGTCATTCTCTACACTGTTTTATGGAGGAGCAAAGCAAAATATAGAGTGCTTACTGAAGCACTTACCAAAGATTACAGATAGATGATAATTAGAAAATCTTTAGACCCCAAAATCTTAATCCTTATTTAAAAAAAAAAAAAACTAATAAAATTTCCACAAATGACAATTTAGTGATATGTACAACAAGTCTTGAATATATGTATAAACTCCAGATCCAGAAAATCTACTTGATTGACATAAAAATAATCTTTTGAAATGTTATACTGTTACTCTTCTAGAAACCCTGCACTGACAGTTTCCCCATCTAACAGAGTATGCAGTGAAAGCAACCTAATGCTGCACTTCCCACCAGAGCACTTCCCAGTCCAGAGTCTACATCCTTAATTCTCCATCTTCTAAACTATAAGTAATCCAAGGTCAAGAGTATATACTATCTTTGATTCCAGAGCACTTAACATAGGGTTTATTCTGATGTCTTTTTTTTATTTAACACTCATTTACTTAAATTTATTACAAACATACATACCATGTACTAGGTAGACCCTGGACGTTAGCTACAGTGTTGATTATAGCACAGACACAACCTTCTTTACTCTCCTGTATCATATAATCTAGCTGGAGAAGATCAAGCAGCTACAGTTCTACCAGGCAGTAGATGGTGAACAAAGGCCGTTCTGAATATTAGGAAATCTCCTTTGAGAGGTGAAATTTAGAATGAGTTCTAAATAATAAGAGATCTGGGTATTTGAAGAGCTAGGAGTGAATCTCTAAAGAGAAGCAAAAGATCTAAAATTGGGGAAAATCAGCTTTATCTATGTATGTGCTGTATACATAAAATACAGAAAAATATCTGGAGGCATGTATGCTAAGGTATTACTGGTAGTTATCAATGGTAGCAGGATTATAAATGTCTATCTCTTCTGCCTATCTATATTTTCAAACTTTCTATAATAAACAAATTAAAGTTATAATTTCAAAACTGACTCAAGTTTTAAATAGCATGAATTGACAACTCCAGTATAGAAAGACATCTTTTATTTAGTAGTGAGGAAATAAATCTGTCCCCACCCCCCAAAAAAATCTTTGCAATTAAATAACAATTATAGTCCTAACCTTCAAACTTAGCCTAGCATTTACTATATAAAATTTATCTACCAAGCAATAGTATTTCCAATATAAGTAATTCAGTTAACATAGATATCCAGTTATAAAGAACTTATGTGGCATAATACATAAATACTAATTAGTATAAAGACTATATAAAGCCATTCCAAATGACAATTAAAAAGTCTAAATATTTAAAAATGCATGTCTTTAAAGCATGTAAGTAACATATAATGTATTTAATAAAACTTGCTTTAAAACAACAACAAACCAGGCATGGAGGTCCATGTGATCTCTGCACATAAGAGGCATATAGAACTATATGATAATTAGTTAAAACACTCAAGTCAAATAAAACTAATCTAATTACTTTTCCTAATAGCAAATCAGTAATTTAGTCAATTTTTCTAAGGAACAAATGTCATTAAGTATAAAGGTTAAACCAACTCAAAAATATACATCTAATTAACCCCTCCCACTAAATCCTTTAGTAATTTCAAGGGTGGGGAAAATAGCTCTGAAAATACCAGGTTTTAAGTTTCAGAAGTCTGCAAAAGAGGTATGCAAAATAATAATAATAATAATAATAATAATAATAATAATAATAATAATAATTATAACCTAGACCTGCCACTGAAGTTAGCACTGAGAAGGAAGTGCCTTGATTGTTATTTTTTTATATTACTATTTGCCTAGTGGTATTTCTACATGGCCAAGTCTCTGTTGGTTTTAGCCCAAAACACTTATAGGAAAAAAAAAAAAAGTATAGCAGCCTCAGGGAAAAAAAAAAAAAAAGAAGAGGAAGAAGAGAAGAGGAAGAAGAGAAGAGGAAGAGGAGAAGGAGGAGGGAAGAAAATAAAATGGACCTTAAATTAATTGTAATCTCACAAATTTCACTCTGTCTACTAGCTAATCCTGTTTTTCAAATGTAAACTTTTTCTCAGGCTGGGATACAGAAAGCTTGCCTTTTTGTGTTTATAAATTTGAGACTATTCATCACCCACTTGCTAATGAGTTTATATGAACAAACAAACTTTGTTCTTAAATTGCAGTGGTGGCAGCTAGCTGATGGCCTAAGCATCCATCCGCTGTTGGTTATTACACAAAATTGGCCACTGTTGCTGGATGAAAAAAATGCCAATTGCCTTGTTTTGAGTTTAAAAAAATTTTTTAAAGTTAATTAATGTCTACAAAAGAAAGAAGGTGGACAATGAATGCCTAAAGGCTTCATGATCTTTCCATTCTTGATACAATGGTACTCTTCCCACAGAAAAATGCATTTAGTAAGTCTCTTTCTGAGTTTTTTCTCCATAATGTAAAAGTTAAAACTTACTGTCATCAGTTTCATTGTTGTTTTTGTATTATTTATTGTTATTGTGCATATGTGCATGGGTGCCTCTGTGGAGGTCAGAGGACAACTCTGTGGAAGCTGTCTGTCTCCTTCCACCTTTCTGTGTGTTCTAGGGATCCAACTCAAGTCACCAAGCTAGGCCTCCATATCCTTTCCCCACTGAGAGATCTGCTGGCCTATCATTGTTGGTTTCTTCCCCTGTCTTCTTGTATTGTTTTAGCTTTGCAGTGACAACAAATAAACCTACCCTATCTGGTAAATGCTAGGCAGGTGTTCCAGCCCTCACATCATCAGCTCTTAAACACAAAGAACCAAGCTACACTCACCTATATTAAGGAAAGCTTTTACATATAAATGGAAAGCTGACATACAGAAAGCCTGTGGTACTACAGAGAAAGACAAGGACATTGACCTTAGAAACAAATTGCTGGCTCTCTTTAAAGGTCATTACAACTACACTTAGAATAAATGAAAAAGTCCTCAAATTAGCCAGCATCATCTATCATCAAATAGCCTAGTTTACTTAATATCACACTAGTCTAGTTTTCACTAGTGCAAAAATTAGCATAAGGGGTAGGATGTACCCTCATTGGTAAAGTGCTTGTCTAGCATTCACAAATTCTGGGTTCAGTTCACGGTACTGTCATGTGCACATGCACATGTGTGCAAACACACAAATACGCATGTGTACACTTGAACTATATCTTAGGAAATATGATACCTTCAATTCCTAAATATCATGGTAGATAAGCAAAAGCAAACAATAGTTCATATCATACTAATTAAAAAAAAAAAAAGAACTAAAGCTTTCTAAAACTTAGGTTTTTTTTTTTTTCTTTTTTGCTTTGGAGATAGGACTGATTTTTAAACTCAAGATCCTCTTACCTCAGTCTCCCAGAAGTACTGGAGGAATAAATTACTTTTGCTTCTCTTGTGGTTAGCTAATAGTTTTATATAAAAACTTGATATAAATGGAAAATCAAAAAGGTGCTCCTTTTGAAGCCAAGTTTTTGGGAGTCACTGTTTTTAACATACACACATAACTCTTTATGTGTGTGTGTGTGTGTGTGTGTGTATATACATATACATATACATATACATATACATATACATATACATATATATATATATGAGAGAGAGAGTTAGGTGAAAACCTGAGTTAGGTGGAAACCCTGTTCTACCAGTTCCTAAAACTACACTTTTTTTCCCAGTTATATGAGTTTTCTTTCTTAAAAAGGTTCTCTCTACTTACCCCGAACTAGCCTTGAACCTATCAGATGGCTCAGGCTGGTCTTGAATTTATGATCCTCTTGCCTGTGCCTGCTGGATGCTACCATTACAGTTACACGAACACATTCAACCTGAAACACGTCTTGTTTTGTTTTGCTTTGCTCTGTTTGCTATACAAATTTCCCATGCATCCCAGAAACAGTCCCCACGCCAAAGTCACAACGCACAGTCACTTCCACTGAACACACTGGCATGTCTTCCTCACTCAGCAATCACAGTCTAAATTATGGTTCATTCTTGGTACTGTACATTCTTGTTTGAACAAATATAAGTGACATGGCCTCACCATTACAATATTATACAGGGCAGTTTAGTGGCCCTAAAACTCCTGTGATCTGACTATTCTGAAGTGCTCCCCATCCTAATTACTAGCAACCACTGATGTTTTTTATTGTCTCCATGGGTTTGTCTTTTCCAGTGTTACATAACTGAAATCCCACAGTATATAGCCCTCTTAGACTGGGTTCTTTTTTTATTGCAGTATTAATGCACTTAAAGTTACTCCATTACTTTTCAAAACTCAGTAGTTTGTTTTTAGAGCTGTATAATATTCCATTGTGGATGTACCAGTTTGTCTATTTATCTACTGAAGAACAACTGAGTTATTTCCAATTTTTGGCAATTATGAATAAAGCTGCTACAAATTTCTATGTGGATATGTTTCCAAATCCTTTGGGTAAATAACAAATAGAATGTAAACTGCCATATCATAGAGTATGTTCAGCTTTTTAAACACTGCCAAATTGTCTTCTGAAGAAGCTTTACCATTTTGCACTGCCAAATAAGTAAAGTAGCCTAGTCTTTTGCAAACTAGTATTTCTGTACCTCAGTGTTTTTGAGTGATAAAATGGGGGAGGGGAGACGAGAGTATTTCCATGTAAAAATGTACAAAATAAATTTTAAAATGCATGTAAAGTGTTTGGCATAATCCTAGAATGTAACAAATAGTAAATGCTAATTACTATTTTCACTCCCAAATGGTGGAAATCTAAATGCAGACTGTGCTATTTAAGAGCAGGCAATAGCTCTGTTGGTGAAGTATTTGTTTGTAAAGTATGAAGACCTGAGTTAGTTCAGTCCCCAACCTAAAAAAAAAAAAAAAAAAAAAAAGCCAACCATAGTGACAAATACTTGGAATCCCAACAACGGGGAGGATCCCTGGAGCTAAATAGATGAGCCCCAAGTTCCAGTTAAGAGACTGTCTCAAAAACAAAGCAGAAGGTTCATGATGAATGAATGACTCCTGAAACAGACCTCTGGCCTCCACAAGCACACCAACAAGAACATGAACACACGTACACACAGTGCAAGCTGAAGCTGGGCATTTGTTCCCCCTTAATCCAGAACTCCAGAAGGAATATAAGAGAATATGTGTGGTCAAAGCTAGCCGGAGGTATAGCACAACACCCTGCTACCAAAACAAAAACAAACAAAACCAAAAGTGCCCCACCCCCAAGGCTTCACAGTTTAGACTGAAATGACTCTCACTGCTGCTGCTCATTAGTCTCTGGACAAACTCAGAAATTTCCTTAAGCCTTTCTTTTCTTACCTTAAAATATTATTAACACAAGTGTTTATTGTAAGAGTTACTGCTAGGATTAAACAAGGGAATAAATCTTTCATCACAGGTCTGACACACAAGTCTTTATCTTATTGTAATTATAATTAATAAAAGGATTAGATAATATGCTTTGAAATACTTGTCAACAACTCTGGAATATCAGATTAAAACTAGAAATTACTGACCCAGAGTATGATATAGTATATCACAGTAAAATATAAAGGGGAGAAAACTGACTCACTAGATATCTATTAGGATTTACTCATCTCATTTGAATCCAACAGTTCAGTTCAGTAGACATAGAAATTCTTTTCACATTAGGTCACAAAGCTAGCAGCTAACAGTCAAAATTCAGACTCATCTCACTCCAACATTCAGATTCTTCCACTACAGAACAACACATACTATTCCTGTCTCTTCTATAAGCCTCTCTCTCTCCCTAAACACTCTGGCAAATTATTAACTAAGATTATCCAGTTACAATTAATGGATTTCAGATGCTAGCCTATATGAGTTTCCAGTAAAGAAAAGTATTATTGTATTCACAAACACAGTGCCCTTTACAAACTGGTGATCACAAAGACAGCATTATGTTATATGAAAGTTTTTATGCCTTACGGACAAGAATTTTTTTTCTTTTCTGTGGATATGAGAAAACAGTTTCTGAAGTTTCTAATAAATGAAATTAATTCTCAATACAATCACAATAATTTTCCATTCCTACCACAAAAATCAATCAAGTGTTTCTATCAATACCTATTTTCTGAGATAAGGTCCTACTACAGCTAGCAATCCTCAGCCTCCCAAATGCTGTGATCTCACAAATGTGCCATCACATCTAGTATCTTCCACATGATAGCAGGTAGAAATGGGTCAAAAGTGAAAATTAGAAAACTTGACTATGAAGACTCACATAAGAGCAATCCTCTAAGTTGACTGACAATGGAGTTAAGAGCTAGGCAAGCATCTTCTGATTCTTTCCTTAATATATTAAGATCATAGTTACCAACCAAGAACAATTAAAAAGAAACTATTACTTTTGATGAACTATCTTTGATCTATGCTTTATGAACAATAACGAAGGAGAGAAAAAAATTAAGATCAAAGGATACAAGTACCAAGCATACTGTTTATAAGACATAGCAAACATTTTAATATTTCTTTATAAACATCAATCTCAATGTGCATGGTAGAAAGAGCAAACTGGACCCTGAGATGTCCAATTTTTCTTAAGAGTCTGATATTCAGTTCTTCCATTAGAAAATTCAAGCTTGTTACCTCAACTCTGAAAATTATTTTACTTCAAATTTTGGAGCAAGTACTTACATACCAAACTTTTCTTTTAATTATTTATGAGCAATGCCAGATGTCTGGAGTGGTAATATCTGAAACTATCCTATATTTGAATTTGGATTGAGTACTGTGGGGGTGATGTGCAGGAACGTCTCTTAGTCACGGTCCAGGTCTCAAGTCAGAGGTTGCCAAGTTTCTCTGTAAAGAACACAGCAGGCTTTGTAGAGCATATGGTCTCTGCCTCAACTACTCCTAAGCTGCTACTATAATGCAAAAACTATATAGACTATATAAATGAACAGTTGTAGTCCAATAAAACTTTTATCTATGGACACAGAATTTACATACCACATGGTTTTCATGTGTTATTAGGGTTTTTCCACGATCTAAAACATGAAAACCAATCTTACCAACTTTTAAAATAAGAGGCAGGAGAAGTGATTTTTGTTTTAAGACAAAGTCTCAAGATGCCAAGCCAGCTTCAAGTGAGCATATGACCCTAACCCTGACTCTCCTTACCTCCACCTCCCAAGTGCTGAGATTACAGCCAGTGCTTCCACAGCCAGTTTGGGGCTGTGTTGGGGACTGAACGTGCATTGCTAGGCAGGCTCTCTAGACACAGCTGGCTGAGAACTTGCTATGTAACCCATGCTGCCTTGAAAGCTCCAGTCTTCCTGCCTCCTCCCAGTTGTGCTTGGTCAGCTCTATCAACTTGAAAAGCCTGGGAAAAGGAACCTCAATTGAGAAAATGCCTCCATCAGATTCAAAGTCTGTGGGTTATCTTTTTGATTAACGATGATGTGAGAGGGCCCAGGCAATGCCAAATCTGTGCAGGTGATCCTGCATGGTTTAAGAAAACAAATAGAATGCTAGCTAGCTAGCAGAGCTCCTTCGTGATCTTCCCTTCAGTTCCTGCCTTCAGGTTCCTGACTTCCTGTCATGACAGACACACCTGGGAAATCAACTCTTTCCTTCCTATTTTGTTTTTGATCATGGTGTTTATCATAATAATAGAAAGCAACCCAGGACATCAGAAGTAATTTTATACAGGTGCAAGGGCAAGTCAATGGAAGGACAATAAGCTTTCAATTAAAGGTGCTATAGTGACTATTTACCTAAAGAACACATCCCTTTCAAAAAAACCAACCACAACATAATCTCACACCTGTATAAAATTAGCTCAAAAGGACCACAGATTTAAACAAATAAAAACAATTGAAATAAATATAAATATAAATATAAAGCAAAAAAATTGAAGTTATAAGGGGAGAATGACACCCAAAAATGATTCATTAAAGAAAAGAGTCAATAAAGCATTGCTGGTTTTGTTGTGTGAAACATCTTGTTAAACTGAGGGAAAAGCAAGCAATAGACATGAAAGTATTTGCAAACCAAACAATGAATAAAGGAACTGTACCTGTAATAGACAAATAATCCTCAAAAAAAATTCTTAAAATATTTTTTAAAACAACATTACTAGAAAATTGGCACCAAAAACACAAAAACAAACAAACAAACAAACAAAAAACACCAAGGAACAAATTTTATCAATGAGGCTCTAAAAGTGACCAAAAAAGTTGGTTAATATTACTAGCCATGAGACCATAAGATAATAACCTCACAGCTACTGAAACTGCTAAAATAAAAATAGTTACAACACCAGATACTGACAAGAATGTAAAATAATAAAGAATAAAAGAATTAAGTCACTAATGGGAATGCAAAGAGTACACTTAAGAAAACAGTATAACAACATGGTAAAATAAACAAATAACCAAGCCATAAACATATACTCACCACATGATCTAATAAAAACATTTCCCAAAGAAATGAAGATTTGCTTCCAAACAAAACTCTGAACAGGAAGCTTTATTTCTAATAGCCCCAAACTAGACACCAAAATTCCTTAAATCCAAGAATCACTGTATACCCTTGCTGAGAATACTATCCAGTAATGGAAAAGTGAGAGTCACCCACATATATACCACATGGATGATCTCAGAGACACCACGCTGAGATTAATAAGCTAGCTTCAAAAGACCTCGAATATATAGTAGTCTCAAATGACAAAATTAAAAAGATAGAGACAGACTAGTGGTTGTCATCGGTTAAAAACAGAAGTGAGGGTAGGGAGACAGTGCCTAAGGCTATGAAGGGAAAGTCATGAAAGATGTTTCTGCAGAGCTTTGTTTACAATTTGTTTAAACAAATTTACATATGATAAAATGGCACATAAACACACACACACACACACACACAGACACACACATGCACGTTTCCTGGTGTTGGTATTATACAATAGTTATATAAGATATAACCACTGAAGTAAACTGGAAAAGGGCGTCTCTGTGGTATTTTCTGTGAATGTATAATTATTTCAAAGTATATCAGAAGTTCCTAAAAATCTTAGAATAAGCAAAAGGACAAGATTCCTTTGTAAACAACAATCTACTTAATTCAGGACCAAGCACAGTATTAAATAATACATAAATAAATAAATAAAGCAAGCAAGCAAGCTCGTTTTAACTGCCTACCATGAGCCAAGCACTATTTTAAATAATTTCCATACAGTGCCCCCACCATCCCTATAACAACCATATGAATGAAATAGCACAACCTCATTGTACAAACAGGAAAACTGGGGTTAAAAAGAGACTAATTTTTGATCCTGATCATAAAGAAAGTACTAGGACCAAAATTTACTTCCAGAGCCATGCCTCCTGAACCTGAAGATAATAAAAATAAACATACTGTGAGATTTTTTTTTTAGAAGTATTGGCCCAACTATGCAAAAAGCTTAAACTAAAAAATATTAACACTGTTTACTTTATGCAGAAGTGTGGTTCAAATATCCAGACCACTACAGTACAAGTTTGCCTAAAATTGGGCCTTCCTGACTGGAGGGCCCAATTTCCCCCAGAATATATATGTTTGATAATCCAATTATCTCTAAACCAGAAGAGAACAGTGTTCAAATGGCCTGGTTTTAACCCATTTCTCTTCTTCATGTACTGGTAAAAAGCTGTACAGTCCAATGTAGTAGCCATGAGCTGTATGTAACATGTTATAAATTACAATAAAATTTCAGTTTCTCAGTCACTCAGCCACATTACAAATCTGTTTAAGTGCCACATATGGCTACCATATTCGACAACACAGATACAGAACATTTACATCATCTGAGAAAATTCTATTCATCAGCATTAGAGAATTGGTTTTGTTTGATTTTAAAAGAACACGGGGCCTGTACAGTCTTCCGAGGCGCACACTGTGAATTACTACACGTGTCAGCACCACCCTCCCCCATAAAGGGGAACTGAGAGATCTCTGATCATTTCTAGTCCGCTTACTGACTGCCGATAGAATGAGAATTGTCAAGGCATAGGGAAAAGGCAAGCAAAGGAGTAGAAAAAGGAAGCAAGGGAAAGCAAAGCCAGGCAGACCGGTGTTAAAGCTTGAACTAGCATTTAGGAGCCTGGGTTCTATGCCATGAGCACTAGTATTCTCTCCTACAGCACGCATTTGAAGGAGGTGATTATTCAAATTTCCCTGTAGCTGTGTATGGACACACACCAGGGAGTGTGGGGAATAAGTGTAAAAATATAAGCTACTCCAATATGCAATTATTTTGGAAACTGGCACACCAGTTTGCCAGTTATACTCCTAAAGATGGTATCTGGATACCACCAAAGAAAAATATAGATGCAGTTTCATTCAGTGGAAAAATGAAGACCTATTATTTGCACCTAAACAAACACACACACACACACACACACTGATTAGCACTATCACTAAATATATGGGAAGAATCCAAGCTACTCAAAATTTTAGATTCAAAGACTAGTTCATGAACATGTTAATAACTGGAAATGACTCAGTATTCAAACACATATTAGTGTGTTAGTGTATTACTGAGATTATATTACAAGTTATAAATATATACAAAGTATAAATACAGCATAACCAAAAGCATACTTCGTTTCTTCCATAAAGAATATAAATACATGCTACAAGTATCTGGCTATAGAAGACATCTAATTCCTCTCAAAAGGTCAACCTAATTCCTCTCAAAAGCACACTTAATTAGTCCTACCTTTTCTATGTGAAATACCTTTAAAGACTGCTGGAACTACAGAGATTCTCAAATAGTGCTCTGACATAATGAAATGGAACTGGAATCCGCATCTACAACCTATTGCACGCTTCCTTCCCTTCAGAGATATGGTTGGTCTATTTCCTAGGATTCAAAGGGTGATAAAACCTTCCTCGAACCAATCCTACCATACTAATAATTAAAAGGGCTAATATTAAAAAATATAACGATTTTTTTTACCACGTCTAAGCGAAAAAGAAACATCGTAAATGATGTTGTTAACCTCGCTGAAGCTAAGGCAACCAGTGAGTTGTGTAACCTCTTGGAGAATTCAAACTCAGAGCCCAGAGTCGAACCTGTAAATACGTTGGTGCCGGGAATGAGGAAAACTAAAGATTTCCAAGAAGGAAAACAAGAAGGGACTTTCAGTGACAAGCCTTTACTTCAGAAAGGCAGGTTTTACTACCCCACCTACTAATCCAATGCCAAGCACCGCGCGGCGCGGAAACCCTGCCGAATTTGAAAATAAATGTTGCAAAGGCTTCGGGGGACTACAAACAGGGATGGAAACTGACAGCTCGGCCTCAGAGGGAAGCCTCAAGTAGGTCAAACTGTGGCAACCGCCTGCAATCCGGAGTCCACTTCAGTGGGCTCAGGGGAGTAGAGAGGCGTCTTTCAGTCCTAAAGGGGCGGGATATGGGCACTGAGACCTACAGCCCGAGCCCCAGCGGTTCGCCTGCTCTCACCTCTCTTGGGGGCCTTGATCAAAGGCACCCCTCCGCTCCTCTCCCCGTTTTCCTGCTTGTCCTTGTGCTTGAGATCGCCCGGAACGCAGGCGCCGGGGTCACCATCGGAGCCGCGGTGGTGATGGTGCTTGTGTCGCTCCTTGTGGCCCTTATGCTTGGGCCCGGCCGCGCTCACCGTCAGGGGCGAGAAGGTGAAGAGGGCCGAGGTGCCTGGGGCCGGGAGCGGGGCAGCAACAGCGGGCCCGGCGGGTGCCAGCGACGGTGGCGGCGGAGGCGGCAGGAGCAGAGGTTCAACAGGGCCCGGGACGGTTGGGACGGCATTCGTTGGAGGCAGCGGCCCGGGATGTTGGCGGCTACGACGCCGCCGATGAGGGGGAGCGAGAGGGGGGTCCTGGCTCGGCCGCCCCCGCTTCTCCTGAGAACCCCCGCTGCTCGCCCGGCGCTGCCGCTTCACTCCCCGCGGCGAAACCCCAACATGGGGTTTCTCCTTCCCCTCTTTGTCCGGCTCCTCCTGCGCCGCCACCGCCCGTACTACGCGAACCGCTCCGACCTGCGCAGCCATTTCACCCACAAACACACATTTAAATGGCCCGACCGCCCCCCCGTCCGCGGTTCGCGCAAGCGCTGCCCGCGCATGGCCCGCTGGGCATTGGAGTCTCTCCCCCGCCCTCCACTGATCGGTCGTTCTTGTAGACCTGAACATGCCGGAAACGGCAGTTCCGGCACCTCTCCGCAGACCTCGCCAACCGAGCTTCTATTGTAAAGCACCCTGGTCGCGCAAGGCCTTGCGGGAGTTGTAGTTCCGCTGCCCTCCGCGTTCTCTGTTCCCCCACCCCCACTCCTCCTGCTTTCTGAGTGGAGGAGCGGAGGGGAGCGTGCGCCTAGGCACGCTTCGGGGTGCGACGCAACTGCCGCCCGCCGGCGAGTTGCCGCCAACCGCCTTAACGGCCCAAACAATGTTAATAGCTTTCAGAATCTGGCGGTATGTTCAGGCGCTCCACTTCCAGTGTTCCTCCTTCATCTTACCCAGAGGTGGTCTCCATAGTGACTTTTCAATTTCTCCCATAGCCTTTGTGAGGTAAAAGAATCTCCAGCCTTTACCCTTGACAATAGAAGAGAAAAAGAATTTGGGAATATGTAAAACGACTATTTCACTGTAGAGTAGTAAAGCTGCTATTCAGAAAAAAAAAGAAGAAACATTTTCAATAGCCTTGCTGTGATAACAGCTACAGGCTCAAAGCAAGGTGCAAATATTGCCTTCGGAAGTTCCCTGAGCACAGCTCCGCCTTGCCAGAGTCACTTTTCCATCCAATGCTAGTTAACAAAAAAGGTCTCGATAGAAATTTTTTAATTGTTTTTTTAAAGCCATAAATATAAATTTGCAAATGTGAAAAGCGCTGTCAACCTGACACTGTTCTCCAGGAGATGGGGTTTACTCAGAAATCCATTTTGAGTTTCATTACTTTAGCTTTTTACCTAGAATTGCATTTAAGTCCTTAAGAAAGATATTTGGAATAGCTGGCTACAATGCTGTACTAGGCATATAAAAGGCACTGTGGTTTAACACCACTAGTTCCCAGAGAAGTAACAGGCTGAGTGAACTTCTGCAATAAAAGTTATCGTTTTAAAATAGAGAAGGTTTTGAACACCTATTGGGTATACATTGTACTACAATAAAGAAATAACAATACCGGTCAATTTGCCCCAGCATTGCATTTCCTAACAAAATGCATTAAAGCACAAATAACACTGTTGGGAGGTTGTATTTTCATAAGTAAAAATATGAACCTGATAGGGAAAGTAAAGCGAACCCTTTAAAATAATAAAGATCCATTAACTTATTTACTGTGTAAAACTAGATTTGAAATATAATTTGTTTAAGAGAATTCATAGTCACATAGAAATACATTTTCAAATCACCGGTACCTTTAAATTGTTGTGAACATAAATTCGTTTTATGTGAACACATTTATATATAAGGCCTCTTCTATGAAGAAAGCACTATCAAAAAAGAATTAAAAATAATTTTAAAGTGTTAACAAAAAGTAACTGCTGTTGATTTTTTTTCTAGAATTGGTAAGTGAATAACTTGGTTAAACATATAGTTGAACATCTCATTATAGCAATACAAAAAACGATCACTGCCATTGTTTGTACATCATCTATAACATCGTCTTTCCTTCTTTTACGCAACATTTGGGAAGATAGAGGAGATACTCTCCGTTTAGACAAAAATAACATCCCAGAACAGTCATTTTCACAAGCAGTGCTGCAAGCACAAAGTAAGGGGTGTTTGGTTTCTAGATAAAGACTTTAGTCCGTCATGATGGAGCACACCTGCAATACCAGCAGTCTGCAGCTTTAGTTTGCATCATTAGTTTGAGGCTGTCTGGGGCTGCATATCAAGACCTGTCTATTTTCTTATGTTATTTTTAATATTACAGCAATATATAAATTTAGTTGAAAGGATGGAGAGATGACTCAGATGGTTAATTAAGTACACTTACCTACTTTTGCAGAGGACCCTGGTTCAGTTCCCAGAACCCACACAGCAATGCACAACCTGTAATTTCAATTCAAGGGATTCAACTCCCTCTTCTGGCCATGATGGGCACTACACATAGGTGAAGTACATCCTTACATACAGGCAGAAACATTTATATATATAAAAATATTTTAAAGAGAATGTTAGTTAAGATCAAATTCTTATAAGCCTACTGAAATTAATGTTTATGCTGGGCTTGTGTGCTTGTTATCCCAGCCCTCCAAAGGCTATGGCAGGAGGAGACATCATCTTAAAACAAAAATGTATATAGTAAATTTATATATGGGAGAGAAAGAAAGTAAACTGTAAGTAAAGTGAGAAAGTAAAAGTGAAAAATAAATACACTTTGAAACATAAACTGAAGTACAAACTTTATTGGCAGTTCCCAATAAAATATGAGAAATATGAAAATGCAAAGTGGCTGGAAGTTTTTCACATATTGCTTTCCTTTTCAAGACTATTGACACAATATATCTTCATTATTGATATTATTATTATACCAGTATTCTAGTAGCTTTATTTGCAGGTACAATTTTAACAAATATTCTTATAAATCCTGAGGTGTGTTAAATATTCCAAGTTGATGGTGGGCTCCTTGGTCCTTTGGGTTTTGAAAAACGATTTCCGAAACCTGGGGACAAAAATAAAACTGAATTAAAACAGGCACTTTTACACAGAAATTAATACTTGAATTTTAGAGTATAGCATCAAAAAAGTTAAGCACCCTCTTCGATCAATTTAGTAATAGACTGTTAAGGCATTATAGTAATTAAAGTTTAAGTGAAAATAGATCATTGTTTTTGTTGTACTGGGGATCAAAGTACTGGCCTTGCATATGCTAGGCAAGTATTCTGCCATGGAGCCATACCTCCAACTTAAATACTACTAATATTTAAACTTAGACCACTTACAGATTAATTAATAGTAAGAGCTGTATGAAGAACCCTGATCATAGTAGCCTATAATTGAATATTTAACACCATTTATCTGTTTTATTCACCCACTGACCACAAAACAAATTTCACTTTTATAAAATTAAGCAATAATATTTATGTGGTATTATTAAATCTAGTTCTGTATCTATGCAATCACAGAAATTCCTGAGTTTACTAAAACATTATGTTTTCAAAACTTAGAAAATATGAAATAATCCTAAAAAGAAATGGCTCTAAATGAGTTATAATTACTTTTCCTGAAATGCAGCTCCCTTGCCTCCACAGAGAAGAATAAAAAAAATCTTTTGTAAAAAATAAAAGCTGTCAAAAAATTTCAGGATGAGGACAGTTATCCTTTGCCACCAGCAATATATGTCTTGATTGTGGTAGATTCTCAAAGCATCTTACACTTAGCAACTTTGGTGCTTTAAATTTAAAAACAAAGGGTTTGAAAGAGGGAGAACAGAAAATGAAAAACTCAAAGATCTTTCTAATACTTGAATTTCATCACCTTCCCTAGTCACTGCTAATGTGTAAGACAAAATTTAAGTCTAAAAACAAAACTATAGTAGAGTAGGTCAGGAATGGTGGCAACTACTTCTAATCCAAACACACGGGGAGGTAAGCCAGGAGGACCACAAGTTCAAGGACAGCCTGGTAAGCACTGCAAAATTCTCATACATACATACATACATACATACATACGTACATACACACTCACACACATACAGACACACAGACACAGACACACACACACACGTATATGCCAGAGCTGGAAGAAACCTCTGATATTAACTAGTAAATGTTAGTGGAGGTGTACAGAGCCTGGTTCATATAAACTTTATTCTTTTGATAATAAAGAGAAGGAAAATAAAGTAGTTACACATTGAAATCATCTCTTCAGTACAAGTACCTTAACTATAGCCGATACATTGTGCAGAGGGGTGAGGACTTGTTGTGTCCTCACTTAGAACAACTCCAGTTTCAGATACCTACATCTGATCTGATTCACTAGCTAATTTGTAATACTTTAGAACAGTTGTATACTACTGCTTTCTGCATATAGGTCAATTCAGGAAAAAGAAACCTGAACCACAGGCTTTTTATTTTCAACTTGGGGAGGGGGTCGTTTTTGAAATAGAATCTCCCTATGCAAGCCCAGCCTGGCCCTGAACTCATGATCCTCCTGCCTCAGCCTTGCTTGTGCTGGGATTATAGGTGTGCTACTTCTGAGGCAACTTAAATATTTTTAACATATTCTTACAATTTGTGTTGCCACTACTACAGGAAGCACTGAAACCTGAGTGCTTTCAAGTATACAAACCTTTGAAATCTAGGCATGTTTGAGAAGAAGCAACATGGATGCAGCTAAGATTTCATTCCAGGGCCACACAACGTAAAGTCAGATGATCCATACATCACTCAAGTGATTTAGAGAAAAGACGGAAGCAGAAAACTTTTGTAGCCAAGGCAAAGTTGTATGTTTTTTCATAGTTTATACAATGTTCCATCTGAATGTTTTAAACTAATTTCATACAAATTTTAACTTTTTTCTGTTTTTTTTTTTTTTTTTTTTTTTTTTTTTTTTTTTTTTGAGAGAAGGTTTCTCTGTGCAGCCCTTGCTGTCCTAGAATTTGCTTTGTAGTCCAGCCTGACCTCAGACTCAGAGATCCACCTGCCTCTGCCTCCCAAGAGCTGGGATTAAAGGTACATGCCACCAATATCAAACCAAATCTTAACATTTCAATTGTAATCATTGAAACATGGAGTGAATGAAATGCAAACCCAGTTTTATAGCTAAAGAAATAGAGCATTTATAGTGAATATCTTCTCAGAATGATATAAGGATTATAATAACAGAGACTGATCTCCCAGTTTCTGCTTTTTCCTCTGAAACAAAATTATGTTTGGGCAATCGTATGTCTGCCCAGAAGTATTACATTTTCTAATCTCTCCTACAACTTTAAATTTTTAGATTTTATTTAAATAAAAATAAAATTTTATTTAAAAAGTTATATAAAAATAATTTTTTCTATGTGTTTTGATGTTTTGCCTTTCTGTATGTCTGTGCACCATGTGCTTGCAGTCCCTGCAGAGGCCAGCAACGGACATCAGCTCCTCTGAAACTAGAGTTACAGACTCTGTGAGCTACTACGTAGTGAGTGCTTAGAACTGAACCTGGATCCTCTGAAAGAATATCCAGTGCTCTTAATCACTGACCCATCTCACCAGACCCAGATTATATGCATTTTTAACTCTGCTATAAAATAATGCACATACCAAAATTCAGAAAGGAACTGGAATTTTTCGGCTGAACACATTCTGTGGGCTTGCTTGGTGAGGAAGAATTACAAACACCTGTAATCAGAGGAAAACTATGTAAGGTAAAGACTGAGAAGAGATTTAGATTACCATTTATTTGCTTGTATGATTATTGAAATTAAACGTTTCCCCTAGAACAATACTCCAAAATAAATATATCAGTATCATATTGAAAGTGTTCAAATGGTTAAAATTATATTTTTATATTATAAGTATGATACGGAGTGGAGGAAAGGTCTCAGTCTGCAGGCATAAACTCACTATATATCCCATGCTGGCCTTAAGATTGTGGTACTCTTCCTACCTAGGCTTCCCAACTACTGGGATTACAGACCTGAACAACCATACCAAGCAAGATTTATTTTCTTTGCAAACAGATTATATAGCAATACCCAAAACCAAGGACATGATGTGTCACAAATCCACTGCTTTAGGACTCACATTTGGCCTTGGAGTTTATCTTTGTCCTCTGATAAGTTGTGACACACACTTTCAATGTCTCACATTAATTCATCTATGGCAAGCTGAAGTTTTTCTTATATTTCCCTCAACTCTTAAATCTCCTTTACTTTCCAGCCATTTTCCCTCATAGATGATTCTAAGTTAGGGCCATAGTCTCTCAAACACATTGTTATATTTCTTGGTTCGCTATTGTATTTACTATGTGTAAGCCTAAAAATACCTATGATCCTAACACCTTAATATATACATATATCAATGCTTGCCCAATTTTAAAAGGAATTTTATAAAACTGGGTCTACAGTTGACAGTGCATCGTCTTAAGGAATAAAGATTTCTCAAGTTTATATAAACTTTCTCAAAAACAGTTTATAAGTAAAGAGAAATTACTGCTTACCTTTTTTGTTATTGTTCTTAACATTTCAAAACGCAATGTGAGAACTACATATATGTGTTTACACATATGTAATATTAGGCTTCTAGAAACATCTAGAACATTTCCTTTCTGGAGAATACTCGAGTATGAATCTCTAGAATGCATTGCAGATTTCAGGCATTTCCAATTAAATGCACACTTACTAAATACTGTGTGTCAAGAACTGGGCTAGGATCCCAGTACTTGGGAGGCAGAGGCAGGCAGATTTCTGAGTTCAAGGCCAGCCTGGTCTACAGAGTGAGTTCCAGGACAGCCAGCACTACACAGAGAAACCCTGTCTCAAAAAACAAAACAAAGAAGAAGAAGAAGAAGAAGAAGAAGAAGAAGAAGAAGAAGAAGAAGAAGAAGAAGAAGAAGAAGAAGAAGAAGAAGAAGAAGAGGGGAGGGGGAGGGGAGGGGGAGGGGGAGGGGAGGGGGAGGGGGAGGGGAGGGGGAGGGGGAGGGGAGGGGGACGGGAGGAGGGAGAGGGGGAGGGGGAGGAGGAAGAAGAGGAAGAGGAGGAAAAGGAGGAGGAGGAGGAGGAGGAGGAGGAGGAGGAGGAGGAGTTGGGCTAGGAACTGAGAATAGACATGAATACCGTTGGATGAAGACAGAGATGTACAAGGATGTCAATAACCTCTGCATGTGATCTGAGAGAAAGTATTTGTTCCAAAGAGAAATATTCATTCATTTTTTCTTTCATTTATTCTTTCTTTACATCTTCTTTCCTTCCTTCCTTCTCTCCCTCCTTCCTTTCTTTCAACAAAGGCAGCAAAGATCAGCAAACACATATTAGAGAGAGCTGATATGTTACCTATGGCCTGTTATTCATGCTGCCTGCTCAACATGTATCTGCCAGATTAAACAACTTAAATGTTTCCTTTACATCCTCCCCAATTTTCAGTTGTCACACATCATGTGGAACTATTTCTATGTGTAGGATAATGAAATGACTAATAACTCATACATTGTTAGTATGTTGGTGTTGGGAGCCGACTTTAGCAGAAAGCGGCTAGATCAACTTTGCAGCCATCTGGAACCATATACCCTGACGAAAGATTTGGTTTTCAATAGCCTACAACAGCTAAAGCACACTCTGATATCCCACATATTTTGTGTTGCTGTTTACTGGCCCCAGCTGCAAGGTGCACGTGGTAGTCACGCCTGCAAGGCATTGCAGTTCACGTGCTGTCCACGTGCTATCTACACCATACATGCCTGTAAGGCACACGTGCTATCCACGCCTGCAAGGCATTGCGGTGCACGTGCTGTCCACGCTATAGACGCCTGTAAGGCTTACGTCATATCAACACCTGCAAGGCACGTGGTATCCACGCGCCTACAAGGCACGTGGCAAAAGCCTATAAATAGCTCAGAATTCCCTTCAATAAACGAGACTTGATCAGAATCTCTGTCTTGTCTCCATTCTTCGCGTCTCTTCCCCTTTATCCCCACTCTCTCTCTCGCTAGACCCTGACCCTCGGACCGGAACGGGCAGTACGGGCTGCAACATGTTGGCATGGTCATACCAGATGTGTGTAAGCCTGATCTCATTACTAGTTAATCAGTGACCACATGTAACTAAGTGGATAAATATAAGACACAGTATCATGCCTAACCAGAATGTTAAATGTATTGTTAAGAATTTATTCAAGCAGAGGCAAATGAACCAGGCCAACATCCGGCCAATTTACACTAGTCATCAGACTGTTGCTTAAGCAACCAGGAAAAGGCTAATTTTTTCCATCATAAGCCTGAAACCACATGGTAAAAAAATCCACCTATGAGTAAGTTTATAAAGTAAAATAAAACCAGGACTAGAGAGATGGCTCATTAGTAAAATGCTTGCTGAACAACCATGAGAAACTGAGTTCAGACTCAGCACCCAGGTAAAAAGCTAGGAATGGCAGTTGTATGCCTATTATCCCCACATGTGGAAAATGAAGATAGTAGGCTCCCTAGTGCTTGCTGACCAGCTAGTCTAGCCCATTAATAAGCTCTCAATTCAATGAGAAACCCTGTATGAGAAACAAGATACGCGGTTAAGGAAGATATCGGTTACCATTTGTGCTACATATGTGCACACAGGCATACACACAGAAGAATGAAACAAAGCTCTGTGGAATAAGGGTTAGCTACTAAATGAGTTATTTGAACTCTTAGTTGCAAGACAATAATAAATGCTTCTCTTATGATCCAGTTACCCTAAATTGGGATTTCTTTTTTGTCACTTGCAACTATAGTATTTCTAAACAATTAAAATTTCCCACTAAGGCTCAGTTGGTAAAGGAGTTTGCTGTGTAAGTCTGAGAACCCAGGTTTGTTCCTTGGAGCTCATGTAAATGTAGAAAGGGGAAACCAACTCTACAAAGTTGTCCTCTGACCTCCATATGCAAGTTGAGACGTGTGCTCCCATCATACATGTATGCACACACAGAGACACACGCACACCAAAATTTGATTGAATTTTTCCCCACTAAATGTAGGCATCCCTGAACACCATGGTTGACAGCTTCCACTTTTGTCATGTATAATCTACTGTCTACATACAGCAGCCAGGATAAAATAGTGCATAGCGTCTCTGTGTAACACCCTCTTCTGTTATCTCATTGCACTTAAACTCTACTTAGCAAAACCAGTAAGAATGCAACTACTATTCTCTCATCCTTCCAGCCTCACCTTACCTCTTTTCATTCTCTCACAATTACTCTTGTTTTCTTTAATAACATCTATCACAATGTTATTATGTATGTGCTCAGGGCCTTACTTGCTTAATTTCTGAATTCCTCATTAGGCTTGAGTTGTACATAATCCTAAGAGCTAGTATTATCTCTGTTGACCACCACATACTAGGAACCTTCCACAATGTCTAAATAGCAGGCATTTGACAAGTATTCATAAAAAGAAAGCAGACAGAAATGCTAGCTCAAAAAATAACAGATAAAAATGTTATTTTCATTTTGAACTTAACTGCAGACTACTAAATTATTCAGATTGGGAAAGAACATAGGACATTCTGGGGTCACAAGCCTCTGGAAGGTGTGGGGACATGTATACAAGTCTTAGCTAATGCATGCCGAAGCTTCAGGAACAGTTTAAGTGCTCAATGCTGTTTTTAGCAGCTAAAGAGCATAGAATCAAAGTAGCCAAAACCCAAAAATACAGTCCAGCCTACATTCAGAGGATGCCCTGAGAGTTTACTTACAAAAAGAAGGCTCTGTCTCCCACTATATCCCAAAGATCTGCCAACATAAATCTACCTGAAGTCACTGCTTCTTTGATAGCCCCAAATATTATTGGATCTGAAGAAAGAAAAGGGTACTTCTTAAGCTAATCAGATGAACCTTTGGCTGAGTATCCAAGCTGATCACTCGTTTGCTTTTTATCTACGTAATTTTTCCTGTTACTGTAATTTCCTTTTGAAATGTTAAAATTCTCATTGACTAATCCTTGGGGGGATGCTTGTTCCCTAGCCGTGCTTCAGCTGTAGTGGGTGAAAGATCCTCTCAGAGGTCGAGTGTGATGTAATGCTGGCAGACTATTGAGAACCTGGAGTTTGGGGACATAGAGGAGGGAGGAGGGTAAAGTAACACTCGACTATCCACCCAAGATTTTGCTTTCAGAAAGTTTCCGTGGTGTTCTTTGTCCCTCCCCATTATACCAATATCTTCCTGACTAACCAAGTGGATCAAATTTCTAAGAGTCATACCATCATGTTTTATAGAGCTTGTAGTTGTAAATAAGGTGTCTAAGAGAATTTCCAAAAGTTTAAAGAGCCTGTGGGCTTTTATTCTCATTACAATACAGCAAAATGGTAAGCAACAGACTTTTTACTCCTGGTAATACTTGTAAAAATGGAAATGTTTCATTAAATCCACACATTTGGTTAACAATATGCTTTGCTGTTACTGTTTTCAAAGAAAACATATCTGAGGTTAGATTGCTAGGAGTTTTAAATAACACATTTCTATCTAAGCATCTTGGAATGGGTAGGAAATACCAAACATTGCACTAATTATTCTTCTGTCTGTAAACAGCACCTTTACCTAATGCTAGGCTGGTGGAGCCCAGCAAGTCAATGCCTGGGTGGCCACTCTGACCCACAGGCCCCTTCCGAAGCTGTTTGGGAATGATACTGTTAACCTTTTATATAGAGTGATACCAAAAATTGTGTAACTTTAAATTTTTTGGATACATTCTAAAAAAATTAAGTGCAAATGAGCTTACTCTTTTTCATATTTCGGAAAATCTTCAAACTCTGTAAAAGTGAAGAGAGGAGAAAATTAATGTTTTTCCTATAAGTTTCAAACTGCTTTAGTCAACTGGAAATACAGACTTAGGATTAGTTTCCTTAACAATTGCCATAAAACTGCACTTATTTTTCCATCTTACATCCTAATTCAATACAAAACCACCACTTGATTCTCTCTTGCTGTTTTACCATATGAAGCCTAGCACATACCTAGAAACAATCCTGTCAAAATGCCAGGGATAGGGACGACAAGCCTTCACTCCCTCTACTGGGAGCATTCAAAACTAGCAACAGCCCAAGGGTTGTTTTGCTTTTCAGTCATGAACTCTTTGCCCAGTTTTATTTTGAAGTTATGAATCTCTAGCAATTCGTCATATATTAGACAAACTCTCTGACTGTGGTTCCAGCTGCAAGCATCCTCCTCTCCAGTCTGGTCTTTGTCTTTGATTTTTAGCTACCTTTCCTTCACTATGCAGACATTTTGTTTCACTTAATGGGCTGCCTGTGTCTTCTTCCTCACTGCCTCTGGATTGTTATAGTTACAAAAGTCACTCATGCTCCAGAGTTAGAAAACTATCTCTTGTAATTTAGGGTTTTTAAAAATAGTTGTTGTGGAGTCATTTTGGGGGTTGACTTTTTATTTTTAGGTTTTAAAAATTTTTTAGATTGATTATTTTATGTGTATAGATGTTTTACCTGAATGTATATCTATGCACCATGTACGTGCCTGGTGCCCAAGGAGACAAGAAGATAACATCAGATCCTCTAGAACCAGAGTTAGAGACAGTTAAGATCCACCACGTAAGTGCTAGGAATTAAGCTCAGGTCCTCTGAAAAAGCAGTCAGTGCTCTTAATTTCTGAACCATCTCTCCAGTTCCTTTTTAGTAGTTTTTTGTGTATGTACACATTTTAACATTTAAACCTTTTAGCTATCTACACTTTATCCTAATGTAGATGTGAATTGTAGGCCCTAAAATTTTTCTACATTATTATATATTTAGACCAACCTTTTTTTTTTTTTTTTTTTGAGACATGGTCTCATGTATCCTAGCCTGGTCTTGAACTTCTGATACTCCTGCCTCCACCTCTCAAATATTGCAATATGGGTATTACAGACATGTACCACCGTACCTAGTTCAAACCCCAGGCTTCAGGCATGCTTCGGGCAAGCAGTCTACTAACTGAGCTATATTCTCAACCCACTATTATGAAATCATCCAATCCTACCCCTTGATTGATATGTATTAACCTTCTCTGCATGTAATGCATTTATTTTCATATACTAACATCTAGCTATAATTACTCTCATTCATTGCATATATTTGCTTTCTATTAATCTTGACTGTGTGAGAGAAAAACTCAATTTAGTAAACATGCTTAATATAATTTTCAATTTTAATGCTGTGGAAAGAAGACTAGTAGTGAGGGGAACTCTGGGATGTTTTCTAAGTCTCTTGTCCTACCTTGCTCCTTGTGAAACTTTTCCCAGTGGTCTTCAATGTCTGTTTAGAAAATGTGGAGTTCTCTGTGGTCTCAGGAGAGCTAGTAGAAGTTTTCATGGGTTGGACCTGTATACCTTAACAAAAAAGAAAAAGGAAAGGAAAAAGGTTTTGTTGTATAGTTTCTTAAGCCTGTGACTTAAATATAGGTGTAGATTCATGTTTGGCCTGTATGTTTGGCCTCTTAGATACCATTTTCATTATATATTATAAGCTCTAAAATTCACTCTTTTATTTAATCATTCTTTATACCTTTCCATGGAAGACTTACTGTATTTAATTTTGTTGGGTTTTTTTGTTTTGTTTTGTTTTTTAGACAGGGTCTTATTGTATAGCCCTGCCTGGCCTGCCACTCACAGATATCTGCCTCTCCCTTGCAGCAAAACCACCATGCTCAGCCTTTTCTTTGTTCTTAAGAGACAGGGTCTCACACAACTTAGACTGTCCTCAAACCATGTGGCTAACGATGGCCTTGAATTCCTGATCCTCTTGTATCTCAAGTGCTGAGATCACAAACATGAACTAACACATTTATCTTATTTTAAACCTCTTAACACTTCATTTTATAACTGCCAACTTACAATCCTCATCAGCAAGAAAGAAGGACTCCAGAGTTCTTTCTGGGAGTGGAGGTGGAGGAGAATCATCCTGATGTTGATCTGTAAAAAGAAAAGAAATCCACCAATTAAAGTCGGGTTAGCATCTGTTTTGTGGCTCTGTAATTTTTGCTGTTTTTCCATTTTGGCCTGCAACCTCTGTCTTGTTTACTTTTTTTGTTGTTGGGGCAGCACAGCCTGACAAGAGCAACTTAAAGAAAGAAGTTTATGTTGGCTCTCAGCCCCAGTATGGATTGCATTGTCGTGGGTAGTCCTGCTGACAGGAACGCAAGCTCAGCTGCTTACATCCCACTCATGGTCAGAAAGCAGAGAGAGGTGATGCTGGCACTTCTCACCTGGAGTTCTTTCCATTCAGTCCAGGACCCAGTCCCAGGGAATTAGTGCTAACCACTCCTGGAGAAAATGGGGAGGGGGGCATCTTCTCACCTCAACCTAATCAAGACAATTTCTCACAGGCATGTCCAAAGGCTAGCTAAATCAAAATAGTCCCTCACAGGTGTACCTGGAGGCTAGCGTCCTAGAGATTTCAGATCCTGTCCAACTAACTATCATGACCTCCAAATTAAAAAGGATCTGAACGTGGGGTTACAGGTGTCCAGCTGCACAAAGCTTTGGCACATGTGATGCCTTTCAGGGCCTCCATCTCCTGGGGTGGACAGAGCAACAATGAAATGTACAGTCACACAATGTAAAAGAAATTCTCTGAACAATGACCAGAGTCTCAAAAGTGCAGCCTTCTGCTCTGTTGGCCAAAGAGCCCATTACTCATCAGAAACTTAAGAGCTCATTTACAGATGTATTCTTCTGAAGAAACTGGAAACTAATTTTACCAAGGTTCTAGATCTAATTTATTTTACATAAACAATTTAAAGGATAGAGAATATGTTAAATTAGTTGTGAGAATACAATTCATTGAATTTAGAATTGTCCGTTAGGACCAATAATGCATGCTCTTCAGCAAATGAACAGTATAAGAAAATACAAAGAAGAAAGAACTCGAGAAGTAAAAATGCAGTGTGTAGTAAGCCAGCTATAGCTGACTTTTTTTTTTTTTTTTTTTTTGAGACAGGATCTCATTGTGTAGCCCTGGCTGTCCTAGAATGCACTATGTAGACCAAGCTGGCCTGTAACTCACAAGAGTTCTGTCTGCCTCTGCCTCTCAAGTGCTGGAGTCAAAGGCATGCACCACTGAAGAAATGCTGAAAAGGCATTTCTGAGACCGATGGAGGACACAAGATAGGCTGACAATCAGAATCTCTGCAGACTCAGTGTTCACAGAAGTCTCTGGTCCACACAAAGCAGGAGGCCTGGCCCCATGGTGCTTTGTGAGATGGAGGCTTGCTCCTGAGGTGTTTAGTGAGCCAGCTGATAACCTGGAGCTGTCAGCTCACTGTCTTCTGACTAGCCTTAAGTCCTTCAAAACCTTGCTACATGTTATCTACTCTAGCTTATCTTCTATACTTTACAAGTTTGAACCTCTATGGAAGTGACAGTAACTGAGTCACCAGCTGGGGTGAGGCTCAGTGCTAGAATACTTGCCTAGCATGTATGAACACATGTGTGAACACTTGCCTAACATGTATGCATTTTATCTCAGTACTATAAAATAAACTGGAAAGCTGCTCATGGGTTACCCACACACATGATGCTCCCCCGAGTCTCCTTAGGCTTCTGATTTCTTCTGTAATTCCTTTTTTCTTTTTCTAAATTTTCTAAAACCGTTCTTCTGAGTACAGGCTTTCCTACCATCCTGTTTTTCCAGAATCCTGATTATAGTTAGTGCCACATAGATGACCAATTAATGATTCCACATGGGTATTAATTTTATTCACCCAACTTGAATCTAAGCATATTAAATGGTACTTTTTAGCTGCATATACTGGTGGAGAATGGAAAGTTTAAGGCCAGCCTGGCTGCTACACGGCTAAACTTGTCTCAGAGAGAGAGAGAGAGAGAGAGAGAGAGAGAGAGAGAGAGAAAAGAAAAAAGAAAAAGTACTATTTTTCTTATATATCCTGACTATCCTCATATCTGGAAGACATTTAATGAGGGTTATTTGGTCACACTGTGCTAAAAAACTTTAAATACATTATCTCAATTTTCACACACACACAAAATCAACAAGAGTTATATGAACCATATTTTATAAATGAGAAAATCAACAATTTAAAGAATTTAAAGAATACGTATTTTTAAAGATTTATTTTATGTATGAGTGTCTTGCCTTTGTTTGAATGGCTATATGTGAACCAAATATATAGGCTCATATATTTGCATTCTTAGTCCCCAGTTGATGAACTGTTTAGGATGGATTAGGAGGTGGCCTTGTTAGAGGAGGCGTGGCTTTGTTGGAGGTGGTGTGTCACTAGGGCCAAGATTCAAAGTTTCAAAAGCCCAAGCCAGTCTCAGTCTCTCTCTCTCTCTCTCTCTCTCTCTCTCTCTCTCTCTCTCTCTCTCTCTCTCTCTCCTCTCCCTCCCCTCTCTCCTTCTCTCTCTCTCTGCCTGCTGCCTATGGATCAGTGTAGATCTATGGCTCTAGCCCCGTGTATGTGGGCCTGCTTCCACCATGATAATGTTCCTATAAGCAAGCCCCCAGTTAAGTGCTTTCTTGTATAAGAGTTGCCTTGATTATGGAGTCTCTTCACAACAACAGAACAGTGACTGAGACAGTCTCTCTCTCTCTCTCTCTCTCTCTCTCTCTCTCTCTCTCTCTCTCTCTGTGTGTGTGTGTGTGTGTGTGTGTGTGCCTGGTGTCTGCAAAAGTCAGATCCTCTCAACCTGGAGTTATGGGTGGTTATGAGCCACTATGTGAGTACTGAAAACCATACCTGGGACCTTTGGAAGAACAACTCGTGTTCTTACCCACTAAGCCATGCATTTCTGTTGTTTTATTGAAATGGGGTCTTAGTCTATAATCAAAGGTAACCTTGAACTTTCAGCAGTTCTGCCGCAGCTTCCTAAGTGCTGGGGTTATAGATGTGAGCCATCATTCCTGTCTCAGAAAATTAGTTTGCTTTTCGAAACTGAGAATCAGTATATAGCCCCTTATGGCTTGGAATTTGCTATACAGACCAGGTTAGCCTTGAGCTCACAGAGATCTGCCTGACTTTACCTCCTAAGTACTGGGATTAAAGGTATTAATGCCCAGCCCTCAGAAAACACATTCTTTAATTGAGGTTATATATTGTGATAATTCTTAGTAGATTGGTGGTTTCAAATCATAGACTGCTCCAAAAGCTCATGCTTTTTAATATGACATATACATAAATTTTGTTGAGTAATATAATATAAATAAATATGCTAATGAACTGCAATTATGCTAATATATGCAAAAATACCTGTGTATTCCCCATAGCTGTTACCCAATTTTGTTCAGTATATAAGTATATAATATAATAATATATATAAGTATATAATATAAAACTCAGGAAAAATAAGAGCAATAACAAGTTTTTTTGAAGTGGGTACAGTTAAGAGTACTGGTTGCCCTTCCAGAGGATGTAGGTTCAATTCCCAGAACTACATGGCTTCCTACAACCCTCTGTAATTCCAGCCCAGGGACTTCATCATCCACTTCCAGCTTCCTTGAGCACTGCACATGTGATGTACAGACAGAAATGCTGGCAAACACCCATATACAAAATAAAACGAAGAGAATTTATTAAGTGCCAGACATAATTGTTTAGAATCACTGTTAACAGTAGTAAAATCCATAAACTGAAAATGTTATTAATTTTTTAATTACATTTTTTCAAAGATTTTTTTATGTATTTTATGTGTATGATTGTTCTATCTGCATGTATGCCTGAATGCCAGAAGAGGGCACCAGATCCCACTATAGATGGTTATGAGAGCCTTTTTTCTCTGTGTAGACCAGGTTGGCCTCCAATTTACAGAGATCTTCCTGCTTCTGCCTCCCTCTGCCTCCCAAATGCTGGGATTAAAGATGTATTCCACCATGACTGGCTTATTGAAATTCTTTTAAGATAAATTATATAAAACGCCGGGTAGTAGTGGCGCACACCTTTAATCCCAGCACTTGGGAGGCAGAGGCAGGTGGATTTCTGAGTTCGAGGCCAGCCTGGTCTACAGAGTGAGCTCCAGGACAGCCAGGGCTATACAGAGAAACCCTGTCTCAAAAAAATTATATAAAACATTAAAATTGTAATACAATGAGATGTGATAATGATATATTTCAATACATGTATACATCCTATAATATTAAATCAAGTTAAACATGTTTATTCAAACACTTTTCTAGTTTAGTGAAAAATTAGAAGTCCTTTTTTTACAACCTTTAGAAATGAATAGTGAAAAGCTTCAAATAGTCTCCGAGCTATGCAACAACAACAACATACTAGATCTCCTTACTCCAGCTGGTCATTCAGTGTCCAGTGCTCAGCTTTACTGACCTCTCCCCAATCTGGCAACCACTATACTCTGATCTTCTGTGAGATCAACCTTTTATATATATCACATATGACCAAGATCATGAAATACTTGTCTCTCTGTGCCTTTCTTATTTCATTCAGCATAGCGATTTCCAGTCTTATCCATGTTGTCAGACATGACAGAATTGCATCCTCTTTCTTGCTGAATGGTATCACATTTTCTAAGCTATAAACAAGTTGATGGCATATAGATGTTGTTTCTTAATTGTTGTAGATAGTGCTTTTGTGAATATGTAAGTACATATGTCTATTTGTCTACATGTTCTTTGCATATACTCAATAGTGGAATTTCTGGCTCATGCAGTAATTTTTTGAAAAACTCTCCTATGTTTTTCTTTTCCTTCTTTCTTCCTTTCATCTCTTTTTTTCTTCCTTTCTATCCCTCAGGTTGTTGTTGTTGGGTTTTTTTTTTGTTTTGTTTTTGTTTGTTTGTTTGTTTGTTTGTTTTTTGAGGTAAGGTCTTAAAGTATATACCAGGCTGGCCTCAAACTCATAATTCCACCAGTTGATAAGATTTAGAATAACATGAAAATGAACTTCTTGGCATGTCTCCAAGGAAGTTTCTTGTTAGTTGGGAGGAAAGACTATGCCATGGGCTGGGGTCCCAGACTGTATAAAAAGGGGAACGTGAACTGAGCACCAGCCTTCCTCTCTCCTTGCTCCCTGGTTGTGCATATGAACTTCATGCCTCCGTTACCATGCCTAGCTAGACTGCACGACTGATAGTCTGCACATCATGAGAGACTGTACATGACTGTGGTGGTTTAAATGAAAATGGACCCCAGAGGCCCATAGACAGTGGTGCTATTAGGAGGTGTGGCCTTGTTGGAGTAGGCGTGGCTTTTGGAAAGGAAGTGGTCTCAAATCCTCAAGCCAGGCTCAGTTTCTCACTCTCTTCCTGCTCTCTGCCAATCCAGATGTAGAACCTTCAGGTCCTTCTCCAGAACCATGTCTACCCCTATACCACCATGTTTTCCACCATGATGATCATGGACTAAAGCTCTGAACTGTAAGCCAGGCTCAGTTAACGCTTTCCTTTATAAGAGTTGCTATGGTCATAGTGTCTCTTCATAGCAATAGAAACCCTAAGACAACGATAGACTCCACTATCAAACTGTGAGTCAAAATCAACCTTTTTTCCATTAAGTTGCTTTTGTCAGGTGTTTTTGTCATAGCAGTATGAAAAATAATTCAGGAAATATTAGTACTGAGAAGTGAGCCATTTCTGTGGTAAACTTAGCCATGCTGTTTGTGGAGTTGCTGTAAAGGCAGAAGGTGGGGATGGGTAATCCTATGCTGGAAAAGTCCTAGAATGCTATAGGCAAAATTTAATAGACCTATCTATGGAAGTTTTAAAGACAAAATTCAGAGAGAAATGTGGGCAGCAAAGGCCTCGCTCAGAAGCTTCAGGGGCAAACAAGGACTCTGTAGGAAACTTGGTTAGAAACCATTTGGTTTATATCCTGGCAACGAATCTGTTTGCATTCTGCCTGTGTTCTGGATACAGAAGTGATGGACTAGTTTGTTAGAGGAGGAAATTCAAGACAGAATTGTGCTGGGGCTGTGGCATGGCCACTGCTTCCTCTTATTCTACAATTTTAGTAAGCAGTAAAGCAATGAGAGAGATGCAGCTCAGCAAGGAAAACAGTGTGAATAAGTTTAACATTATAGACAAGGCAGCTTCAAGAACTGCTATAACTCTTACATAGATTGGTGTCATTAAAAAGAAACCTAGGAGCTGTGAAGACAGCTCAGTTGGTAAAATACTTGGCCTGCATGCATATGGCTCTGGGTTTAACTCCCAGAACCCACATAAAAAGGCAAGTATGAAGGCATGAGTATGGAGAGGCAGAGACAGGTGGATCACTGAAGTACCCTCAATAGCGAGTCATTCCTCTCATTGGCAAGCTGCAGTGACAGAGCCTATCTCAAAAGGCAGGGTGGAGGACACCTGAGGAATGATATGCAAGGTTGTAATCTGGCCTCCACATGCTCATGTACCTGGACACACACACACACAAATACACAAAGGACTTGGTGATGTACACTGGCACAATAAACTAGGAAAGGCATCCTGAGAACAAGACCCCACCCATAAAGGTTCCATTTTGTGAAAATGCAAACTCACACCCACACACACTCACAGAGAGAGAGAGACAGACAGACAGAAACACACACACATACACACACAAATTCAAATTCATGTAAAAGGAGGGAGCCTACTCTGAAAACTCAGTGGGTTTACCACACAAAAGCAAGTACCTATAAAGGTATGTTCCTAGGGTCACTGGAAGACACACAGAGAAGGATGCAACTGTGGTCCAAGGAGGCCAGCTACCATCTCAAGCTGACAATAGAATTTGGCAGCAATAGCCACATGGTCCTGGTTTTACAGGTATGAAAGACGTGCGATTAAAGAGGCATGGAGTTTTGGGTCGTAGTTATAGAGAGCCACCAAGGCCAGACATTGTGCATCAGAGTCCATGCAAGAGGCCACTGTGGAAAGCTGTAGTGATGAAGCCTAACTTAGAATGGAGCATGTCAGGACCATGAAAGGCCTGCTGAGAAAGGCTGCATATAAAAGTAGATCTACCCGAGAGCAGGATTACATGTGCTGCAGGCAGCAGAGCTGAAGAGAAGGGGCTACCTGTGGGGCCCAGACGATTCTATCATGAGCTGTAAATGCTGGGTACAGAGCTGCAGGACTCTGTTTCCCCCGCTGAGTTTAGTCTTGTGCCCACCCTATCTTTTCTTGTTATGTCCCCATTTCTCCATTTTGGAGTGAGAATATTCTTTCCTGTTGAGTATTTCAAAGTGTATAATGTAATATGTATGTATGTATGTATGTATGTATGTATTATAGTGGCCTATAATTAAGAGTGCCTGAGCCTCAGAAAAGACTCTGAACATACTGTTATAAAGAATATTAGAACTGTTAAAGATCATGGGAACATTCTTGAGAAGGGTAGTGGTTTGATCAAAAGGAATTGGACCCTATATGTGGGAACTTTGAAGTTGGACTTAATGTATTTTGCCTTATGAGATGAGAATGAGCCCATGGGTATAAAGAGGGGAAAGGAGATGTCTCCAAAGTAATGTTTAGGTGTCCAGGTAGCATGGGGTCGAACTGTGATAATTAGTCTTGATTGTCAACTTGATGGTATTTAGAGTCTCCATGGAAATGAATCTTTGGGTATGCCTGTTAAAGAATGGTGATCTAACTGAGGAGGTGCTGAGGTCCAGGAATTGCCTCACAAACTACATGGTCACTGATCTCAGTCAGACAGGGATAGTTTATTGAGCATACATACTGGTCAACCAGGGCCATGGTCCAAATTCAGGAACTGAGCCATGACCCTGAGTTAAGATCCTACAAGACTTTTAAGCCCCCAAACCACAAACATTTGTGCCAAGTTATTTCACCAATAGGGATAGGGGATTTCCTTAGGAACATGTCTTTGTTATTCATTTATCTTGCTCCCATTGGTCCCATAGTATTCAACTGCAGCAGGGGACTTGCTTTGTCTAATATTCATGTCCTAACTTGTCTACCAGGATGAGACTTGTCTAACATTCATGTCTTAACTTGCCAACTAGGATGTTAGTTATCCATGTACATGACTTTTTCTGCCAAGTAGGATGTCAATTTCCAGGGAAATCTTGGGAACTTAAACTTTACTGGACTAATACTCAAAATAAAAGTATTATTCCAAATAGTTTCTTATATCGGTGCAGGTGTCTCTTTTATGTTGGGATTTATCTCAAGGGCAGCTTATACCATAAAAGTTTATGTAGAGGTATAGGAAGTACTGTTGGTGGTTGGTTCAGGTCCAAGCTTATTGTGGGTAACTATATAATACAGTCTTATTGACTTTTAGTGTGATTGGTTTCCAAGGGCACAGAACATAACAAAATATGTAATCAATCTTGGCCTTAGAAAGTTCCTTAGTAACCACAGAGACATATGAGGAAATTTCTTTATAATGGCAGGCTAGCCAAGTAACTGTTATCTAGGCCTTAACATTTTATCTAGGCCTTAATATTTTACCTAGGCCTTAACAGCGGGAAATACCCTAACTGTGGTGTGCACTATTCCATGTGCTGGGGTTTCAGAATGAATAAAAAGGAAAAGGCTAGCTGGGCATCAGCATTTATCTTCCTTTGCTTCCTGACTGCAGAAGCAGACAGATCTCTGATTTCAAAGCTAACCTGGTCTACAAAGCAAGCTGCAGGACAGCCAGAACTACACAGAGAAACCCTGGCAAGAAGACAGACAGACGGACACACACACACACACACACTAAAAAAATAAAATAAAATTTGAGTCACTAAAGAAATGTTGAGGGGCTGGAGAGATGGCTCAGTGGTTAAGAGCACTGGCTGCTCTTCCAGAGGTCCTGAGTTCAATTCCCAGCAACCACATGGTGGCTCATAACCATCTGTAATGGGATCCAATGCCTTTTTCTTCCTGGTGTGTCTAAAAACAACAACAGTGTACTCATATACATAAATAAATAAATCTAAAAAAAATGTTGAGCATAGCTGTGCTTGTCAGATGCATAATACACAAAGGTTTTCAAAGTTAAAGGCAAAGACTGTTGCCTTTGTTGTGTGAGGCCGTTTATTTAGAATAATTTCACTTGTCTATTCTTACTTTTATTTCCTTGTGTTTTGTTGTTGTTGTTGAGTTTTTGTTTGTTTTGTTTTAATCTCTTGTTCAAAAAAGTTCTCACCAATTCCAAAGTCCTGAAGTTTCTCTTCTGGCATGTCATAGTTTCAGGACTTATAATTAAATCTTTAGTAGATGTTGGGTTGTTTCTGAGACTGGTGAGAGGTTGAAGCCAACCTTTGTTATACATGTAGATATCAAATTTTCAGAGTCATTTGTTGAAAACCCTATCATTTTTCTCATGTATGTTCATAGCATCTTTGTCAAGAGTTGGTTGTCTATAGGAGTACATGTGGGTTTACTTCTGAGATATTTATCCAGTTCTGTTTTGGGTGTCTCTTTTCATGTTGCTACCTCACTATTCTTGTTTCTCTGGCTTGTGTAGTTGGAAGTCGGGTAGTATAGTTTTCTGCTTTTTTTGTTCTTGTTTGTTTGTTTGTTTGTTCGTTTGTTTCATTTTGTTTTTTTACACAAGATTGTTTTGACTATTTGAATTTTAAAATATTCTATTTGAAATAATTTTTTTAAAGAGTCATGCCTTTACTTTGCCCATGATAAAACAAACATTGTTAGTTTGGGAAAGCTGAAAATAAGTCAAGATAGCAGAAGCTATTACAGAAACCATGAATCCCCCTGACATGAATTACTAACAAGCTGTTCTTACAACACAAGTCCTTAGGACTAAATGTCATCTAAAGGCAAGAGAAGTCTTTACCTGATTTGGAACTTCGGAGTTTCACATTCTAAATAGGAAAAAAGTGAAAGAATAATATGTACAAAAACAAGCTCAAAGCAATAAATAACTTTTTAAAATTATAGTTCACATAACTATAGTGACAGCAGTATTTCTTAATCTGTAACTGTGCTAAATTATAAAAAGGAACCCTAAACCCTTACAGTGATTTCTATAGTTTTATATCATATGGAAATTAGTTCTAAATTGATCCCCTTCTGAATTATTTTTTTCATAATTTAGAACATTGCCCTAAAAATTTATATGGAGATAAGTTGTTGAAATTGTAATTACTTTATGATACTGAAAAGGGCTAATTGTTCTTTGCTATGTGAATTAAGAAAAAGACCATTATGTGTATGCATACTTTTAATTGTAATCGTAACAACAGTATATTAACATTGTAATTCCCAGCATTACAATTATAAGAGCCATTTTTTAAATTCAGTACTGGGGATTAAACCTAGAGTCTTACAGTACTAGACAAATGCTTAACACCAAGCCACATCCACCGCCTTGTAGAAACTTCTAATTTTTTGGTCTCTGAAACCAATACATATACTCATATAGTTGGTTCAAAGAATATATAGAAATGTATAACAGATTATCAGGAACACAAATTTTTTTTCTCTTCTAGAATAAGGAAACATTTAGAGCATTTGTTGCTCTGGCAGGGGACCTAGATTCAGTTCCCAGACTCACATGGTAGCTCACAACCCTCCCCAACTCCAGTTCCAGAAGATCCCATGCCCTCTTTTGACTTCTACAGGCACAAGATACACATGTGGTACATAGATATATATATACAGGCAAAACATTCTTACACCTAAAATAAAATAAATATGTCTAAAAAAAATTAAATGTGTAGAATAAAACTATAGTCTGTTGAACACAAACGAGTTGAGTCAGAGAAGAAGTTATAAACCTTGCTTGGTGGAAACTCCACAGAGTCGTGGATCTTCAGTTCAGATGTCCCACTGCATTCCAGTGATGCTCCAAATGTTACCAGCAGAGGTAAGGATTCGGTAACACTTGGTGAGGGCTCTCCTACAAGAAAGCAAATATGGCAAGCTCTTAGGAAGGAGGTTGTTTTTAGAGGAGGCAGATGGATGCTCAGCAGCAGCAGACAGAGTGCTGAGGGGACCTGAGAAGGGACACACACTTCATACTTACTGAACTGTACTCACCGGCTTCCTCAACTACAATAAAAGACTCCGGTGTCCGTTCAGGGAGTGGTGGGGGGATTTCATCATCTGTCCTTGAAGAAGTAGCTATCCAAGCAACAGAAATATAATTGTGATTTTTGATGAGAATAAAGGAGATTCTTACATTCTAATCTAATCCTAAATATAAATTTAACAGATTTGTATTTGCTTACTCTAGGAAAAAGAATAAATTAGTAAAGTTTTATCCTTTGAAATTCTTTACTGGATGTAAAGGTTTAAGTGTGCCCACATGTTTTGATGGAGTTGCTGTTAGGATGGCTTGGATTATCTTCTACACAACTCTTTCCTTTTGATTTCCATTGAATTCACAATAGAACATTTTCATCGGCTAAGCATTCATTTATGCAGGAGATGTTTCTAAAAATCCTTTTTTGCTAGATAGTGGTGGCACATGCATTTAATCCTAGCACTTGAGAGGCAGAAGCAGGTGGATTGGTTCTCTGAATTCCAGGCCAGCCAGGTCTATAGAGTGAGTTTCAGGACAGCAAGGGCTACACAGAGAAACCTTCTCTTAACAAACAAAAACAAAATATCCTTTCTTTTTTCCATACATAACCCAAAAATATAGATGTGTGTTTCAAAAGTAGACATAGTTTATCAAGGAAGAGGAAGAAACTTCTGGGAATGGAAGTGGACTGGAGACCTCGGGCAGGCTTTTCTGTCTAGTAATACTCAGAATTTGCAAACATTTTACATGCCATATAAGAAACTGCCACCAGATGGCAGGTGTGTCAACTTTGCTACAATATGAAAATAACTTGTTATTTTTGATGCTTTAAGAAGTCTAAAGTATTATGGCTATTTATAAAAAGAAAACATTAGATGGTGAAGTGGCTCAACGGGTAAAGTACTTGCTGCTACTAAGCCTGAAAAGCTTAGTTAAATTCCCATGATCACATGGTAGAAGGAAAAACCTCACTTTTGCAAGTCACCTCGGACCTACACACACACACACACACACACACACACACACACACACACACAGTCACACACACACAAAAACAAAATTTCTTAAATTTTAATGATTAAACTGCAAAAGAATTAGACTAAAGAAGAACCTTCTCAGAACTAGATAAAAAATTTTTTTTGCCACAAATAATTTTCATCTATCAAACTTGCTAGATTTTAATAGCACATATTTATCATTAAGAGTTCAAAGTCATTCTTGTTTATGTAGAGAATCTGAAGCCAGCCTGAGCTACATGAGACCCTTTCTAAGAAAAAAACTAAAATAGGAAAAACCAAAAACACTTGGGGCTGGGGAGATGGCTTAGTGGGTAAGAATGTTTGCCGTGTGAGGATGAACACCTGAGTCCAGATCCCCAGCATCCACACACAAAGCCTGAGTAGCCCTTGTGCCTGTAACCCAGCACTGGAGGAGCAGGGGCAGAGACAAGGGCTTGCTAGTCATCAGCCTGGAGCAGGACAGTGAGAGGTGAGCTCTGAGTTCAGCAAGACCTCATCATAAGGTCAAAAGGTAGAGAGTGATAGAGAAATTCACATGAGATCTTCATTTGGTCTACACATGTATACCTACACATGTGTACACACACACACACACACACACACACACACAGATAGATAGATAGAGAGAGAGAGAGAGAGAGAGAGAGAGAGAGAGAGAGAGAGAGAGAGAGAGAGAAACTAATCCCAGCAACTGGGAATCAGAATCAGGACTGCTGTGAGTTGTAGATCAGCCTGACCTCTATGAAATCCAGGTCAGCTTGGGTAGTAACCTTATCTAAATCAAGAAAAGAGAAAAGAAAGAGACATGGGCTGGGTTATAACTCAGTTACAGAGCTCTTTCCTAGCTGACTGGATTCAAGCTCCATGACATAAAAAAAAAAAAAAAAAAGAAAAGAAAAGAAAGAAAGAAAAGCATCTCATAATGTTATAGAGCAATACGTCTCTATGCTTCCTAAGTAAATGCTCTCCATGGATTATCTTGTGATATGCCTAAGAGAATTAAACTTGCTCTTTGCTTCCTTCATCTTCAACATCAAATTATTGGGGCTGCAGATTCAACTTAAAAACCTGCCTGACGTGCATGAGGCACTAAGTTTAATCCACTTTACTAAAAAGAAAAAGGCAAAGAAAGAAGAACTCTATAATAATCTCTAACAGTATGTTCACTATTTCTAACTACTCAGCTAAATCAGTATATCTGATATGTATAAAATCTAGAATTATAAGAGATAAATATAAATGTATTAAAAGATTAAAAACAGTCACACAATACTAAACACATTCTTATCTACTTAGACACTGCAAAAGTACAGGATATCAGCCCCCCCCCCTTCCCACTTCTACAGGAAAAGAATTCAATGCTTAACAATGTGTTCAACTCATTACAGACACATAAGTGTGTAACAAATATTTCTGGGTGACTGTGACCACGCAGTGCTGTTGATAAGCTTTCCCTCTGTGCTTGGGAAGCTCCTTCTGCATGTTAAAGGTAAATTATGGGCTTTTGGTAAACAAGTCTGGAATAAGGATTGGCCATGTTTGAAGCCTTCCTGTTGGCATAGATGGGTCCCCAGATCTGACTGACTGCAGTACTGTTATCATCAATTTATTTAGGACATCATCAAAACACTCCCAGAACTTATTTATTTTGAGGAGGAAGAAGAGGAGGAGGAGGAAGAGGAGGAGGAGGAAGAGGAAGAGGAGGAGGAGAAGGAGGAGGAGGAAAAGGAGGAGGAGGAAAAGGAGGAGGAGGAAAAGGAGGAGGTGGAGGAGGTGGAGGAGGAAGAGGAGGAGGAGGAGGAGGAAAAGGAGGAGGAGGAGGAAAAGGAGGAGGAGGAGGAAAAGGAGGAGGAGGAGGAAAAGGAAAAGGAGGAGGAGGAGGAGGAAAAGGAGGAGGAGGAGGAGGAAAAGGAGGAGGAGGAAAAGGAGGAGGTGGAGGAGGTGGAGGAGGAAGAGGAGGAGGAGGAGGAGGAAAAGGAGGAGGAGGAGGAATAGGAGGAGCAGGACGAAAAGGAGGAGGACGAAGAACATGAAGAGGAGGAAGAGGAGGAGGAGGGGGAGGAGGTGGAGGAGGAGAAGGAGGAGGAGGAAGAGGAGGAGGAGGAGGAGGAGGGGGGGGCTAGGGTGAGAAGAAGCCAGAATATTTAATGGAAACCAGGCAAGATCCAAAACAAACAAATTTTAAAAAATAACTTACTTTCTATAGCTGTCTCTTGGTTTAATGGTGGGGAAAAGCTGGTCAGAGTGCTCGCAGGTAAAGAATCGTGTGGGTTGTAATAAGAAAAGGAGGTTGAAGAAGAGGCTGGCAACAGAGCCCCAGAAGTGGCTCCATCTTGTTTCTCAGGCAGATCAAAAGACATCTTAGAATCAGCACTATTTGGAGGGGATGACGAAAAATAAGGATCTTCTGCTAAAGACATGCACAAATGCCCTCTCAGAGCGCCGGGGCTGTGCTGCGGTACACAAGTGGCATCACACGTCGGGCGCTCACAGGCACGCGGCAGTGAATAATTCAGTTCTTCTGAAGAAGCATGAGCCGTTCTTTGTACCTCCATGAGACAATGCTCATGCAGTTGAGATTCCAAGCATGAAGAACCGTCTTCCACGGCTAACTGGTCTGTTTTTCTCTGCTGAATCAGTTCAAAAGGAGTTGATTTGGTCCGTTTTACTGGCCCCTTTGAATTGTGACACCTGCCCACCGCGTTTACGGGCAGAGCACTGGGACACGACCCAAACAACATGGAACCGAAATCTAGACTTTGATACTTCTGAAGGGGCTCTCCCATGACTGGAGAAGCCCTTGCCTGCCCATTCCTGGTTATGACAGCCTCGTTGCTACACCCGCAGTTTAGCTCTAACCAGTCCAAAGAAGGGCTTGATTTAGCCGAGTGCAAAATCAACTCTTCCTTGGCACTTATCTTAGAAGTCCTAAGGCCAAAGGAAGACACTTGGGCGCTCTCCGCCTCAGGCCCTTGCTTGCTCTGTGGGTTTGTTATTTTCGCATCTCTCATGGCACTGAAACAAAAGGAGAGAATGATGACGCCATACCGAGAAGAGGTCTCTTCCAGTAGCATAGTAACTGGAACATGAGATTTCATCCTTTAGGCACATTTAGATAAGCAAAATTTACTCACCTTTTTGGAAAATCCAGAGGAAAAGAGTCAGCTTCTATAGTGAGAATTTGTTCAGGAATTGAGCATTCTGCTTGAATCTTCAAAAGAAATGTCAGAGGTTTTTGCTTGTTTGGGTTTTTTGTTTGTTTGTTTGTTTTGTTTTGTTTTGTCTTGTTTTTCATGAAGCAATGTCAATGAAATGTTTTCATATTTGGAAGACTGGGAAGTAATACTCACACCCCACACCCCCCCCCCCAACTCATCCCCCACAAGGCACAGGAACCACCATGGAAAAGGGAACAGAAAGGTCAGGGAGGACTAGACTGAAACTGTATTCTGGACATGACAAGACTACTTCACTCATGAAATCAAGCAGTGGTCTTGCCTGTATAAGACCTCCATAGGGGCTGGAGAGATTGCTCAGAGGGTTGGAGAGATGGCTCAGAGGTTAAGAGCACTGACTGCTCTTCCAGAGGTCCTCAGTTCAATTCTTAGCAACTACATGGTGGCTTACCACCATCTGTAATGGGATCTGATGCCCTCTTCTGGTGTACATGAAGACAGCAGCAGTGTATTCACATAAAATAAATACATCTTTATAAAAAAAAGAAAAAAAAAAAAGACCTCCATAAAACTAAGCCAGTTGACACTCAAACATGTATGGGGAATGGGGGATGGGCTCAATAATACTCACTCTTAATTGAGTTGCTATGACAGTTGATGGCTTCTGGGGAAGGGGGAGTCAGGACTTTATTAAGGTTGACCCCTGGTAAGTCAACCTTACTGCAGTGATTGGCCCCACACCCATGAGTATATTAGCAGCACAAACTAGAGTTGGTGGGTTCTTTTTTTAAGAAGAGGCCATGAAATCAGGAAGGGGTAGAGAGATGGGTGGTAGTTCTGGGAAGAATTAGGGGGAGAAGCCAGGGTAAAATAATCAAAATATATTGTAATAAAGAATTAATAAAAATATAAATTAATGTTTATTTAGCTTGCATGAGTTGATATAAAATAAGTGATATACTTGCTTTATAAAGAAAGATCTCAAATGAACAGCATAACTTTACATTTTAAGGAACTAGGTGGAGGGAGACTAAAATCAATCTCAAACTTAGCAACAACAAGGAGATATTAAAGATTAAAGCAGAGATAAATGAACTAGAGAATAGAAAAAACGGATAAAGTGAATAAATTAAAAAGACCAACAAAACTGATAAGGCTTTAGCTACATCAAGGAAAAAATTTAATTTATTACTCAAAGGTAAAAATGCAAGAACTGGATCAATAGTATATTTATTTGGTAAAGTACTTAAGTTCAATTCCTAGAATAGGCCCCTCAATAAACAAAAAACAAATTTGGCAGGGCCTAACACACCTGAAATCCCAGTACTAGAGAGGCAGAGACGGAGGACCCCTGGGGCTTCCTGGTAGCTAGACTAGCCTACTCAGGGACCTGAGGTTTACTCAGTGACAAGGTTTATGGCTCCTGAGGATGACACCTGAAGTTGACCTCTGACCTTTCCATGCATACATGTGCTTATGAACATCAACCCACTCACATATGTACACATGCACCCTCACACACAAGATGAAAATATGGATATTACTAACAATCTGTGGAAACAAAAAAAATAAAATACTATAAACAACTGCATAGAAGTACCACATAAATTGCATACTAACAACTTGAATAACCTAGATAGAATGGTTAAAATCTTGGAGATACCAAACAAAAACCGGTTAAGGAACTAATAGTAAATATAAATAGAAATTAAGTAGTAAGGCAATTGAATGAATAATAGAAATTAAAGAGTCCCTCCCTGGGATTAATCCCCAAAACTGAGGTGGAGGGCAGATAGATAATTGTTGGTAAGCAACAATTGGCAAGCAACAGATCAACATTAGTAAGAATAGGAGAACAGCACATTTATATACTGTTGGTGGAAATGTTGTGAAATAGGTATTATGAAAAATCAGTACAGTGGTCCCTCAAAAAGTGAAAAACAGCCTTCCAGTCTGAGCAGCTCTGCCCCAATCACACAGAAGCCAGAGGAAGCGGGGCTCCCAGGAGCTCTAACCCGGGCAGTATCTTAGGTAAGCAGACAGCAACATCTGCCCCAAACAGGGAGTAACTGAGATCCACAAGGACCCAGGAAGTCACTCCTGACCTGGAGCACTGGTTTCTTCCAGTCTGGGCCAGAGCACTGAGCAGATCGGGGCTCCTAGAGCTCTAACCTGGGCAGCATCCTGTCTGAGCCTGAGCACTGAGCAGATTTTGGGCCCCAGCTCTTACCCCAGTAGTAACATCCACCCCACACAGTTCTGATACAACCAAGATAATAGGAAAGACAGGCTACAGTCAGAGACATGGCAGGTAGCACTAAGGAGATACAGATGGCAAAAAGCAAGCACAAGAACATAAGCATCAGCAACCCAGGGTACTTGGCATCATTAGAACCTAGTTCTCCCACACAAGAAAGTCCTGAATTCCCCGTATTACTAGGAAAGCAAGATTCAGATTTAAAATCCCTTCTAATGATGAGGATAGAGGACTTTAAGAAGAACATAAATAATACTCTCAAAGAATTTGAGGAAAACACAGGTAAACAGGTAGAAGCCCTTAAAGTGGAAACACAAAAATTCCTTAAAGAATTATAAGAGAACACAACCAAACAGGTGAAGGAATTGAACAAAACCATCCAGGACATAAAAATGGAAGTAGAAACAATCAAGAAATCACAAAGGGAGACTACCCTGGAGATAGAAAACCTAGGAAAGAAATCAGGAGTCATAGGCACAAGCATCACCAACAGAATACAAGAGATAGAAGAGAGAATCTCAGGTGTGGAAGATACCATAGAAAATATTGACACAACTGTCAAAGAAAACACAAAATGCAAAAAGTTCTTAACACAAAATATCCAGAAAATCCAGGACATAATGAGAAGACCAAACCTAAGGATTATAGGTATAGATGAGAGTGAAGATTCCCAACTTAAAGGGCCAATAAATATCTTCAACAAAATTACAGAAGAAACTTCCCTAATCTAAAGAACGAGATGCCTATAAACATACAAGAAGCCTATAGAACGCCAAATAGACTAGACCAGAAAAGAAATACCTCCCGTCACATAATAATCACAACACCAAGTGCACAAAACAAAGAAAGAATATTAAATGTAGTAAGGGAAAAAGACCAAGTAACATTTAAAGGCAAACCTGTCAGAATTACACCAGACTTCTCAGCAGATACTATAAAAGCTAGAAGATGCTGGACAGATGTCATACAGACCCTAGAGAACACAAATGCCAGCCCAGGCTACTATACCCAGCAAAACTCTCAATTACCATAGATGGAGAAACCAAGATATTCCACGACAAAACCAAATTTATACAATATCTTTCCACAAACCCAGCACTACAAAGGATAATAGCAGGAAAGCTCCAATACAAGGAGGGAAAATATACCCTAGAAAGAGCAAGAAAGTAACCCTCTTCCAATAAATCCAAAAGAAGATAGCCACACAAAGATAACTTCACCTCTAATAAGCAACAATTACTGTTCCTTAATATCTCTTAACATCAATGGACTCAATGCCCCAATTAAAAGACATAGGCTAATGAACTGGATACATAAACAGAACCCAGCATTTTGCGGCATACAGGAAACCCACCTCAGTGCAAAGACAGACTCTACCTTAGAGTAAAAGGCTGGAAAACAATTTTTCAAGCAAATGGTCCTAAGAAACAAGCTGGAGTAGCCATTCTAAAATTTCTAGCCTGAGAACACAAAGGGAGGGACTCATGGCTCCACCTGTATAGGTAGTTGAGGGTGGGCTTGCCAGGTATCAGTGGAAGTGGACAGCCTTGGTACCTGAAAGTTTGGATTCCCTAGTGTTGGGGAATTGCAAGAGCAGGGAGGCGGGAAATGAGAGAATGTTGGGAGCACACCCTCATCATAATTGGAGGAGGGTAATGGGGTAAGGGGTTAGGCATCAGTGGAAGTGGAGGGCCTTGGTGCCTGAAAGTTTGGATTCCCTAATGTTGGGACATTTGAGAGCAGGAAGGCGAAAATGGGAGGATGGTGGGAGCACACCCTCATAGAAACTCCCAGAATTATATGGATTAGACATGACAGAGGATGGCTGCCAGAAGACTAGATTCCAGAATTCAAACAAAAAATTATCTTGATACCAAAATTTGTTTTGAGAATTGTATATTGCAGAATACATAGCCTCGGTGTATCTACTCATCAAACAAGCTTAGCAGACCTGCTCGAACCTCTGATGTCCTGGAATTCCAGCTGGATGCAGTGAAGACACAGCATTAGAGGCTTATCAATTTATTCTTCCCCCCTGCCCCTCTTCTAATATCTCAACACCCATAATCAGCTTGAAGAAGTTAATGAAGAGTTGGCACCCCTATTCCTTGGGCTTGGGAACTGAGGTGGTTAATATTGGGCTGTCTTTTTAGGGAAAAGTATTGGTTTTGGTAGAACAGGAAGGATTAGCTAGGATTTATTGAATAGCCATAACCTACTGGTAGAAATATGTATAATTGTTATTAAGATGAAGTTATAATTTCTTAAATGGTACAAAATTTACTTTGATTTCAAAATTAAGGTTTTCATTGGTACGAGCTTCTTATTAATATAAAAGTGAGATGAATATTGTTACTATCATAGGCATTGTGCCTGTATAACACATTTAGGAATACAAGGCTTAGACCCAGTCCTTCTTTAACTTTTTTAACTTATTTGAGATGGTTAGACTGTGATTTAAGGGCCTATAGCAAATTCATGGCTTTGAATTTATTGTTAGGGTGTTTTCTATATTTTCCTTAGAAATAGCTGAGAGGAGTTAACAGACAACAGTCCAGATTACCTTACATGGATAGTTGGTTTTCAAAACATCAGATATCCACAGAATTGATATTACAAACATTTCTGTATTAATGTTCATTTTGATTAGAGACCTGTCTGCTACTGACAGCTTCCTGTCTTGGATTCTAAGAAGAAATTGAGCATCTTTGGAGTTATTCCAATTGTGGTGAGACAGCCACTAGGCAAGAGTTGCCTCTTTCCATCTACAGACAAATCACTGTCCAGAAAAGGACACACTTGCAGAATAGTCGACTGATTATATCTTCCAAGACAGAGTAATCAGCCCTTAATAATTCTGCATCACTAGGTCTGTCAGATGATCCTGGGCCAGAAGGCTGAAGATCAGATGCTCCAACGTTCTGTAGTATAAGGACTGTCCAGGTGTTCAGCAGTCTCTATAAATTGGCTAAGTTTTAGAAGCTATGCTTTGTGCTTCCCATAATTTCAGTTAACTCAGTCATTCTGGATTTCTGATGGGGTTGAAAACTTAAAGTCTCATAGCAAATCCTTGCTATTTACTTTGAGAGAAAAGATTTGAGAGGATGGTTTTCAGCTGACATTCATTAAAGCCAAGAAAAAAAAAAGCCAGGCTCAGAACTAAGTCTTTTATTTAGGAGAGATGACAGAGGTTCTGCTTAGTCAACAAAATGATGGATTGGGTATTAGGTCTATCTTGCACCTTACCGACATAAATTGGTATAGTTATGCTCTAACTGTATTTTGAGAGAAAAGTTTTATTTTAACAGGAAGGGTGATATGTAGGAGGAGCTAAGGTGGGAGGAGTACAGAGAGGAAGAGGAGGAGTAAAGAGAGGAGGAGGTTTAAGGAGAGGAGAAGGAGAGGAGGAGCTAGGTGATGAGAAAGAGAGGGTGGGACAGACATGGAGGCAGATGTTCACATGTCTCCACCAGTCAAAGATAGTTGATATATCTAGGTTGGGTATTAGGTTACACTTGTGATTGATATTGAGCATTACCAAACTTATAAAGCCTTTGGTTAACTTTTAAAAAATTGTATAAAAGCAAAAAGAAGAAGGGGGCATGGGATAGGGGTTTTCTAGGGAGGGGAAATGGGGAAAGGGAATGGCATCTGAAATGTAAATAAAATATCCAATAAAAATAAATTTTAAAAAAGTGAAAAACAGAACTACCATATAATTTATCAGGTCAATTTCTGGCATTTATAGGGGAAATGAAATTAATTCAATTTCTGGCATTTATAGTAGAAATGAGGTTTATTGTGGCGTTATTCACAATGAACAAATTATGGAGTCAACCTAGGTGTCCATCCATAGATGAATAGATAGAGAAAATGTGGCATGTATTCACAATGGAATATTATTACCCCCTTTAAAAAGAAGGAAATAAGGGCCTGGGAGAGGGTCTGTGTTTAGACCCCCAGAAAGCTCATATAAGTATGATGGACTTATAACCCCAGTACTGAAGATGGGAACAGGTAGACATATCCAGGGGAGAGAGGGCTGGCTGGCTAGCCAATCTAGTAAAAAATAAAGAGTTGTAATTTCAGTGAGACATGCGCCTCAGAAACGTAAGGTGGAAAAGCAGCTGAGGAAACATCCTGATGTTAACCTCTGGCCCCTATGTGCAACTGCAGTGGTGAGTGCACACCTATTACACATATACACACAGTGCCAGGTACAGTCACACACACACACACACACACACACACACACACACACACACACAGTGCCAGGCATTGTGATACAGGCTTGTAATTTCAGCTTAGGAGGCTCAGTTTAAGGCCAGTCTGGACAACTTAACAAAACTATCTCAAAACTTAGAAGTTGAAAAACAGAGCTGGTGATACATCTCAGTGCTAAAGCAATTATTTGGCATTCACAAGGCTCTATGTTCAATTTAGAGTATCATTTTAAAATGATATTTTGTTATTTTTGACAACATGGATGAGTCTGGAGATCTTGGCTGTCCTGGCACTCACTCTGTAGACCAGGTTAGCAATGAACTCACAATATATTCAATTTTGCTTTGTTTTTTTTTTTTTTTTTTTTTTTTTTTTATTCTTTGAGACAGGGTCTGACATTCCAATTCAGCTGTGACTAAACACAATTCTGGCAAATAATCTGAAAGCCTTTGGTAAAAAACATATGGGTAAAAATAATATGTAATTTAAATGTTACCTCTCTTCCAAAGTGATTATCAGAGATGATATCCATGTGCCTCTTCAGCAGTTCTAACACGGCACTGTAGACCAGTTCGTATTGTTCCTGCAGAGTATCACAAGCCCAGAAAACGAAGAAAATCAAAACATCAGGTGAATTACAGAAGCCTATTTCAAAATGGAAACACGCATCAACATACATCACTAACTCAGGAGCAGTGCCGTATGCCGTGTGTGAGGCCTATGGCAGGTTTGTGTATACTTTTAGACTATGAGAAGCACTTATTTTACATTAACTCTAGCTAATCCACAAGGATTTAATGGCATGCTTCTTTCATATGCTAACTCTACTTTTTAACTTATCTTTCATCTCTCTGTTTTCTTTGCTGGCATTTTTTTAGAAATATTTATTTTATGTATATGAGTACATTGTAGCTGTCTTCAGACACACCAGAAGAGGGCATCTGATTACTTTACAAGATGGTTATGAGTCACCATGTGGTTGCTGAGAATTGAACTCAGAACCTCTGGAAGAATAGTCAGTGTTCCTAACCGCTGAGCCATATGTTACCCTAGGTGCATTTTTAGTAAATTGTCGGGGACCCAGGGACCACTCTGCCAAATGTTGGAACCCACACTGACAAAAGCTTGGGGGCAAAAATTGTTAGAGCCTGCACTGCCCCAAGCTTTGGGAACTAAATTGTCCCAGCTTGTACTGCTGCTCTGGTCCACGGGTCAGGGTTCAGCAAGAGAGACAGTGAGGGCAGACACGATGAATGGAGACAGAAGTGTGATTCAGTCCCGTTTATTCTCAAGTCTCTCTTCTTCTCTCTTTCCAAGTCCCTTGTCCTAGTCCAAGTCCCAAGTCTCTAGTTCCTAGTCCCTAGTTCCTAGTCCCTAGTGCCTCCAAGTTCCAAGTTTCCAGTCCCCTCTACTGTCTGCCTCTCGCCTTTTATAAGTCTCACTTCTTAAGTCACGCCTTTAAGTCACACACAGCCAAGGGAAAATCCTGGGTATATAAAACAAGATGTTATCAGAGTGTGCTCAGTTGTTGTAGGCTGTTGAAAACAAGTCTCTCTCTCTCTTTTTTTTTTTTTTGTTTTTTTTGTTTTGTTTTTTGGGCTTCGTTTGTTTGTTTGTTTTTCGAGACATGGTTTCTCTGTATAGCCCTGGCTGGCCTGGAACTTACTCTGTAGACCAGGCTGGCCTCAAACTCAGAAATCTGCCTGCCTCTGCCTCCCAAGTGCTGGGACTAAAGGCGAGCGCCACCACCGTCCAGCGAAAACAAGTCTCTTGTCAGGGTATATGGCTCAAGATGGCTGCAAGGATGATAGCCGCCTTCTGAAATCACCTGTATTTATGAAAAAATTATCAAGTACTGGTTGGTAAATGAATTGATAGCCTCAATATGTATTCTCTAAGTTGGCCTTCAGAATTGCTCAATGAAGTAGGAAGGCTATTATGTCTGTTTTTACATTCAGTTTGTCCAAGGCCATTCAGAAGTATTTCCTGGCATGCTGCTTAAAATCTGAATTGTCTGACTTAGTGTATTCAGATCAAGCTGCTGAAATTTTTGTAGTAGCAAAAAAAAAAAAAAAAAGTAAACCACTGGATAAAGGTTAGAAATCAGTGGTTACAAATGGATTCAGAGCAGAGAAATGAGACATCTACTCTTACGGTGTGTTACAAGGCTTATGGCTTTTTTACTTCATTTTGGCCTTTCTTTTTCCTAAAGCACTTCCTCTGAGACTTTACAACCCTATTTAAATAAAGCACATTTCAAAGATATTTTTAGCAAGAGAACAATGCAGCATCTATATTACCCAGCATAGTCTTTGAATGCTATAATTTAAAAAAAAAAAAAAAAAAAAAAAAAGGCAAAAAAGTAGCCAGCCATTGTGGTTTGTTTCTGTAATCCCAGCACTCAGGAAGCTGAGGCAGGAGGATTGCTGCAACTTCAAGGCCAGCCTAGTCCTCAGTGGTGAATTCTAAGCCAGGTGGGGGTATGAAAGTCAGACCTTGTCAGAGAGAGACAGAGACAGAGACAGAGAGACAAAGACAAAGACTATGAATGAGAATGGGACTCAAACAGGAAGCACCATTTGGCTAGACCACTGTTAGGCAGTGTTGGAAGAATCAGCTACAACTATTAGAGTCATTTAGCTAGTCATTAACAATGTTAGATATGAAAGCTTCTCCAGTTACTTTTGAATTCCTAAAACTAGGCCAGAGAGAGTCGGGATTTTCTGAAATGGGGTATTGTCTGTGAGTTTAGTGCTGAATTCATGTAACAAGGCTGTGTGCCCACTGCTGTGTCTGTGTATTTATAAGCACTGCCTTCCTTCCAAGCTGGCTTCCACTTCACATAAACTTTCCCCTCTTAGGTTGAATATAGAAAACACCTACAGACAACATATGAAAAATTATTTTTTCCACAACCTATTTGTGGAAAACCTGTGTGGGCCAAGCAGATGCTTTTGTATTAGTAGCTCTTCAGTTTTTCCCTTCATTCACAACTTGAACATTAAAATATTAAAACTGCCACTGTGAACTGCTTTATCTCTAAATTTATGTGCAAGTTCATTTATAAGGGACTTGAAGCACTTCAGGATCTTTCTACTTAAGTATAATTTCTAAAAACAAATACACAAAATGCCTTGCACATAATAAATATCAATAAAAACTGAATGAATAGCCGGGCAGTGGTGGCGCACGCCTTTAATCCCAGCACTTGGGAGGCAGAGGCAGGCGGATTTCTGAGTTCGAGGCCAGCCTGGTCTACAGAGTGAGTTCCAGGACAGCCAGGACTAAACAGAGAAACCCTGTCTCGAAAAACCAAAAAAAAAAAAAAACCAAAAAAAAAACTGAATGAATGAGTGGATAAATTAAGTTCTATCTTAAAGATGTATAAATGTATACATTTGAGGGAAATTACTGGTGTATAAGTATGTGTAAAATTAATACTATAGGCAATGAGAGATTTGGGCTTAGAATTAAAAGGAAGACTATTCCTAGCGCAATGAACAAGTGTGGTCAATCCAGGGTGGGTTCAAAGGTGGTAGGACATACTGCCGGCTCGTTGTGTAGCTCTGTTTTTAGAGTGTGTCCATAGAGAAGGGAACAGTAGGGAAATGGTGACAGTAGCCACCTCCATATGAGGCATATGCTCCTTCCAACTTCAGTTTCCTTGCTTTCTAACAGAAATTAAATCACCTCTTGAAGTAGAAATGACAGATCCCTGATTTTCCCTGGCTTCAGAGAAGCATTTGTAGCTATAAAATTTCAAGTTAACTTATGACATTAGTTAGTTGTTTCTAATAAGTCAAATTCATTGGATTTTTTTTCAGTTTCCTTTGTAAGCAAGAAATAGTGTTATAGACAGTAAACTATGAGGGTTGAAAATAACCTGACCGAGGAGCAGGGCTACGAGAAAACACTGGATATTCAGAGCTAGAGAAGAACATAGTAAAGTCGTCTCACTCCTGTACACTCAGCCACTTTGGGAGGTCTCACCATAAACACAGACACGCAGCAAGACTCAGACACTTGCTGTCATCGGTTTGCCACAGTCTGTACCTGAGTTTGAACTAGCGAAGGCCTCTGAGTTCGCATTTCTTGAATCAAATTAAAAACACTGAAGTTCTTAGGAATTATCTGTCAAACCAAAGAGAAAAATGATTATTTTATCTTTTTGCTAACAAATCATGCCGCTTTCTCCTAGTCTTGTGCTCCTAGGATTATCTACTCTTCTAATACAAACACCAAGAAAAGTGCTTCCCACCCACTTCCCTCCCTCCCTGTATTTCTTTCTTTCTGAAGGCATTTCACATAGACCACGCTAGCTTTAAACTTGTAATGTAGCCAAGGATGACTTTCAATTTCCTCCACCTACCAAGTGCTAGCATTGCAGGCATCCGTCGCCATTTCCATTTTCCAGATTTACATAGATCAAAAGTAAAGCATGGTTCATTATTTTCTAACTATTCTACCAACTGAACTATATTCCTAGCATGCACTACAAAATATGTGTTTTATTTTATGTATATAAATGTTTGCATATATATGCACCACTTTAGTGCCTGGTACCCACCAAGGATAGAAGAGGGCACTGGATCCCTTGTACCCAGAGTTATTGATGGTTATAAACTGATATATGGGTGCTGGGAACCAAATGTCTGCAAGGGCAGGAAGTGCTCTTAACCTCTGGGCCATATCTCCAGCCCCAAGGATGCATTTTGAAAACCAGTATAGTTACTTATCATTTTCACCATGATTTAGAGCAGTGGTTCTCAACCTTTCTGATGCTGTGACCCTTTAATACAGTTCCTCATGTTGTGGTGTCCCCAACCATAAAATAATTTTCATTGCTACTTCATAACTGTAATTTTGCTATTATCAATTATAATATCTGGTTTTCTTATGATTTTAGGTGATCCCTATGAAAGAGTCATTAGACACCCTCCCCCAGAGAGGTCCTGACCCATAGGTTGAGAACCACCAATTCAGAAGCTGGTATTGTCTCAGAAAAAGCTGATTGATATAATTCAGAACGATTTTACACAGGGTGATCAGATGTCTATACCACAAAGATAAGGCTCAGTAGATAAGTCATTTGAGCTTTTATAAGATAAAGTACTTTAGAAATTTTCTAACAGACATAAAAACTGATTTCTAGGGACTGGGAGATAGTTCACAGTAAAGAGCACTGGCTGGTCCAGAGAACCTATGTTCCATTTCTAACACCCCTTGGCATCTTAACTGTCTATAACTATAGTTCCAAGGGATCTGATGCCCTCTGCTGACCTCTGTAGGCACTAGGCACACACAAGGCATATAGACATACAAGTGTGTAAAATACATATGCAAATAAAATGTTTAAAATTCTAAACAACTGGCAGGTGTTGTGATTAAAGGTTTTGTGCCAGCCGGGCAGTGGTGGCGCATGCCTTTAATCCCAGCACTTGGGAGGCAGAGGCAGGTGGATTTCTGAGTTTGAGGCCAGCCTGGTCTACAGAGCAAGTTCCAGGACAACTAGGGAGCTATACAGAAAAACCCTGTCTCAAAATATACATATATACATATGTACATATGTACATATGTACATGTATATATGTACATATGGAGGGAGAGAGAGAGAGAGAGAGAGAGAGAGAGAGAGAGAGAGAAGCACACTAGGGAGATAGGGAGATAGATCAGTTGGTAAAGGGCATGCCACATAAGCACGAGGACATGAGTTCAGATCCTCAGCACCTACATAAAAGCCAGGCATGACCGAAGCCCCAGTACTTAGAGAGACAAGTGGATCCCTGGAGCTCACTGGCCAGCAAGCCTATCCAAGTCAAGATTCAGTAGAGACCCTGTCTCAAAAAATAAAATAAAAGACAATTGAGGGAGACTCTAATATGAATCTCTGTCCTCCACATGCACATCCACACAAACACATATCCACCCTACACACACATACCAATGCAAACACAGAGAGAGAGAGAGAGAGAGAGAGAGAGAGAGAGAGAGAGAGAGAGAGAGAGGGAGAGAGAGGGAGAGAGAGAGAGAAATTTCAAGACAATAACACACAAAGCTTGATTTTGGTAAGTTGAATCCATCTGCTAAAGCAATTTGAATAAAGGAAGGGGAAATACGCAATTCAGGGCAAAAGTTCTCAAACACTGGCATTTCTCAGACTCACCCAGAGAGCTTGCTGGCTCACATCCCCCAAACTTTCTAGATTCACCATTAGGGCAGGATTTTTATTTATATTTCTAACACATTCTCAGATAATATTGACCCTAGAGAATCATACTTTGTCATGTGGGGATCAAACATGTGGCCTTCTGTCACAAGACAAGTACACTATTATTGAGCTCTATCCCTTCCCTCTGGGACCACACTTTAAGAACCACCAACCGAGGAGCCAATTAAATTATATGACAGCGTCTATTTACAAGTGACCCACTTCATAAGAAAAGATGAGTTGTGAAGGTGTCCTGAGGAGTGGAACTTCTGCAACCCAGATGCACACAGCAAGAAAATAGGAAGTGCTTGCTGGGAAACTCACCCCATCTTTCAGCAACATCCATGTATAATCAACAGCACAAATGACACCTGTCCTTCCGCAGCCGGCACTGAAACGGAAGATCATAGCATGTGCACTTGCTGACAGAGATAACAGACAATGGCTGCGAAATTCCATTGCAGATTTGAGGAGAGAGAAAACGAAACTTCAAATCCTACCATGTCCCAGAACATGCTTTATTATGCCACAATGGACCTCAGGCACATGTTGACAGCTTCTCACAAGAATTCCCAGAACCAATGCTCATAAGTAACTTGAGAGAAAGTTTAGACCCAGCAAATGTCTTGGTGAGTAATAGCTCTTGATGCCTTTACCTAAAGGTCCGAGTTCAAGCCCCAGAACCCACAAGTAGAAGGAGACAACATCCCCAAGGTTTGTTTGTATCTCCATATGTAAGCTGTGACACACGCACATGGGTGCACATATGTGCATACACACACACAATAAGAATTAAAGATATCAGTTTAATGTACCAGTTGGATTTATAATAGATTGTTTCAACTATTGACTTTCTCTCTGAATTGCATCCTAGCCAGACCCTCATTTATTCTGTTGTTGTTGCTGCTGTTGTTGTTTTTGTTCTCTGTAGAAGGCTCATTCACAGCATCTTACCTGCAATGAACACATATAGGAACACAATCATCTTCTTGATAACAACGCATATCCCAGATGAGCTGAAGAATGGGGTCTATAGATGAAGGCACATCATGGTCTGGCCAGTTCTTATAATGAAACTGGTAAATAATGCGTGTTTCCTATTTTTAAAAATTAACCAGAATAAGAGAAGAATTTGAGGTTAGAATTCCACCTCATCCTCCCAAAAGATTAAGCACCACCTATAGCCTTTAAAAAATTGTTTTCTGCTTTCTTCTATATAGCTCTCAAGCTTTATGAAATATGAGGATGTTTTCCCTTATCTTATCCCTAACAACCCCACCCACACAAAAGGAAGTAGATACGAAAATAGTCCAAACCAAGTCTTCCTTAGAGTGTCCCAAATAGGTCACAGACATGTTGATATATTGAATCCCCTTGCCTTTTAGCAAGGCAGGGTAGAGTCTAAAGCATCAAGTTGGTCCCTAGTGTCTAACCACTGTTCATATAATATATCAATATATTACCAATATCAGTTTTTATGTGTGGCACAGTGTGAAACAGATTAGGGGCAGAGTCACTTATGAATAAAGACTTTCCCAAGACATCAAAGACCCTGACTCTGCCCATGGCTCCATGCCCAGCCTGAGTCTCACACATACACACACAGTTACCTGTCTCATCTCTTCACTTCATTTTTTTCTGCTCTGTACTTACACTATTGAACTTGGCCTTCAGAGTCCTGATTTTATAATCAGATTTCTTTTTCTCAGCTTCCTAAGGAGAAGATTAAATTATTAGCAATTTCAAAGGCATGCTTTCTAAAAAAAGTAGATCCTGGAGGCCTTGCCTAGCCATAATAGAAACATATTATACTCACACAGGATATGGAAAAGGGGCCAAATTGCAGCTGTGTTTCTCCTGGCTCAGCCCAATAACGCTCACACTTTTTCTGTTGCATAAAAGAGAAGGTAATGGTTTCCCACATAGTCTAATCCCTCCTACAAAATGAAACCCACTCCCTCATTCAGAAGCAGCTCTGTGTTCTTCATCTTAGGTTAGACACAGCTAACCACCTTGGACTTCAGCTCCACCAGCGTGATGGGGAATCTCCAAAGGATAAAGACAGACATTAAAGGATGTCTGAATTACAGACTTCCAAGAGCCTGAAAAGGTAGACATAGCCATTGTTGACCTATTTTCAGTATCTCAGAAAAAGAAAGAGAGAGAGAGAGAAATCTGAAATTGTTGACTAACACAGCTGCACCAGTTAAGTGCCAGATTCCTTCGATTCCCAACTCAGGATAGCAACAGTGGACAGCAGTGCAGTCACATGTTTAGGTTTAAAATTTCTAATCCCACAATTTGAAATTAATATAGGTGAAACATATTTTAGCCCAAAATACCAAAATATTTAACATGTAATCCAGTGTACAATAATAGTGTATATTTGCTTGCCCTGTTGTTTTAGTAAAAATTAAAATCCTATGCATATTTTATATATATCACACATCTTAAGTAGAATACTAAATTTTCACTGGAAATGTTTTATATAGTAAATCATGCTTATATTTGAAAAACTTTCACATACCCCAAAATAAAGTTTTCAATAGCTTATGTGATTATACAGATTAAAATAAAAGTATTGACTCCCCCCACCATGCAGTCCTTGGCAAGGACTTGATGGCTGTGTGTGGTGCTGCAGCCCAAGGTGAGTCTCTGAGGGGCAGAGTCTCTGAGGGGCAGTTAAAGCATCTGATTGTCAGAAAGGAAATGGTATTCTTTTCTCCTTTCCTTTCTTTAACTGTATAGCACAGGAGCTATGAGGGGAAATGGATAGAAGGGGTTCTCAGAGGTGATCACGTGGTATGGTATGGTTTTTCCAGATACACATAAGCAAAGTTCTGTCATAACTGCCCCTGCCTCCCACCCCACCACCATCTTTTTTTTCCTTTATCTTTAGGTCAACCAGTACTAGACAGCAACTCACCTTTCCCATTTCAAACTCCATACATGCCATTACAATGACCTAGAGGCAGGAAACAAAAACGCAAACATGTGTACAGCGCTAGAGAGGACAGTCCTGCATGAGTCCCGCAGCCAGAGTGAATTAAGCATTGTTTCTCTGTTGGCTTTGCCTTTTAACCCAAAAAGAAACCCCAAGGACATATGAACCCCTTTTACTCTTCCTTCCTTTGTTCCCGCTTCCCTTTCTCTAGTCAGCTCAATTCTTGCAACCGAGAGAACCTGTCAAGCTGCCAGCTTTCGTTCATGTAAACAAGAGTTCATTGTAAAATTGATAAAAGTTACCTGTGCTCTGAAGTTTCATCAAGCCAGAAGAAAAGAGCTGCTTTTAACAGCTGGGAAATCTGCTCGGTTTCTCCCTGGCATCCTGCCTTCTCTACTGAAGTACCAGAAGCAATTATGCACTCACCAAGACACGGTATTCCCAGATCATCCTCCAGAAGTCCAGCAGAGTTGTAGATAAAGGACCCTGGGTGGCAATATAAGCCCTGGGTCCATAGACACCCTAAAGGGGAACATAATTCACCTGAAATGAGTGCAGACAGCACCCTCTTCTCCCTAGTCTTCTCCTCATGCCCTGTTTCAGGTGCTCAGAAAAATATGGGATGTTTTTATCTCTTCAGTCTACCTTAATAAAGCTGGCATTGATATAACTGGAGTCCTCATCAGAAGTTAACAGAGACAGCTCTACCAGGCTGTGATCATCTAGAATGAGAGAGAAAGAGACGGTGTAACTGAGAACTCTTACCCAGAGGGATAAGTCTACGTGAACAAGTAATAAAATGAATGAACTTTTTTTTTACAGTCATAAATAGTATAATTAATTTTCCAGCACAGTATTCCAAGATTAAGAACAAGTATTTGGTTAAAAAGTGGAGGAGGAGAGTTAAAATTGAAAGGATATACAAGTTTGCAGGAAGAAATTGAACTTACAGGGCAAAATATCCTTGTATCTGTTTTTCTTGATATTCTTGGGCCTCTGAGCCACAGTTGTAGGATATATTTTGTCTGCCTTGTACTTGGTAGATTGCCTTTTCAGCTTCTGAAATACAATTCCAAGAATAATTTTTCCAAAGAAACAGGTAAGAGATTTAGGAGAAATAGCTTACTGGACAGCAGGAACACCCGAGTTTGATTCCCAGCACCTACATAAAAGCCATGTGAGGGTTAGGAATGGTGGCACATACATTTGGCAGGCACAGGCAGACAGATCTTTGCAAGTCTGAGCCAGTCTGTTCTACATAGTGAGTTCCATATCAGACAGAGAAACATAGAAAGACCCTAAAAATATAAACAAACAAACAAACAAACAAACACATAAGCCAGGAGTAGTGGCTCAAACTTTCAATGCCAGTGCTGCAGAACTAAAGGCAGGTGGGTTCCTGGGGCTGATAAGCTAGCCAGATTAGTCTAATTGGCAAGCCCCAGATCACAAAACAAGGTAGATGACTCTTGAGGAAAGACATCTGAGGTCGCCCTATGGCCTCCATAAATTTTCGTGCACAACCAAATACACATGGGCACTACATACAGGGCTATACACACGTGCACATATGGAAGGACTTAAGAAGCCATCTATTTTTCACACATTCCACCCCAACCCTCTGGGACTAACTTCTTCCAGGACAGGAAATAATGATGACACAGTTCAGTGACTTTGGAGAAGTGAAGCTCACACTGCAGCTGAGTCACAGTGAAAAACCTACATCTGAAACTGCTAAATATTCAAGAAACCAAATAATGTCTAAAAGAGAGCTATGTGCTCCACCCAAGGAATAGACACCAGTGTATGACTTTCTTTCTTTATAGGCTCTATTCAATGTCAACAAGAAAGATGAAATTCCACTCACCTTTTTTTTTTTACTTCAGATCATTTGTTTTCTAAGTTAAAATGGAGCTTAAATTAGACAGACTCTGATTATAGCTGTCAAATTTTTCAGAGATTGGGCTGGAGAGATGGCTCAGCGGTTAAGAGCACTGGCTGCTCTTCCAGAGGTCCTGAGTTCAATTTCCAGCAATCACATGGTGGCTCACAACCATCTGTAATGAGATCTGATGCCCTCTTCTGGTGTGTCTGAAGACAGCTACAGTGTACTCATATATATAAGTAAATAAATCTTTTTTTAAAAATTTCAGAAATTTCAGTTCCAAAGCATTTTTATGTGACTCAAACCTTAAGCCTGCCCTTCCAGCACGTTATAATCTAAACAGAATCATATTCTTTAGGTAGAATATGATCTGAGGCAGCCAGGGGCTGTCTTAATATTATTGGACAAGAATCCTTAGAATGATGCAACCATTCCTTAAAATGATTCCCACTTATAGACCTAAGTTCGAGGTCAGAAAGGATATGGTAGTTTTTCTTTGGCTACTTGTCTGAAATTAATGTAAGCCAAAATTTCATCTCCCTTATAATTAAAAGAAGAAAAACAAATACGTTTGCTAGGTCTGAATTTGTGAGACCTAACCAGTACCTCTGACAATGAGTGAAAATGTTTACTAAATTGAGATGATCTGCATTATGTCCCCACTATTTAATGAAGAATTATTCCATAAGAAGTATTAGTTGCCTTCTGGGGCTAGATCCCTCAGCATCACCAGTCTTCATTCTCTTTAACTTCTGTTTTGAAATCTCTTCTTTCCTTGGCCCCTAATCATGCACATTTTCTTCTTTCTACACTTTCTTTGAGTCATTACACTGGCTGGTTTTATGTCAACTAGGCACACAAGCTAGAGTCAACTGAAAGGAGGAAGCCTTGATTGAGAAAATGCTTCCTTAAGATCCGCTGTAGGGCATTTTATTAATTAGTAATTGATGGGAGAGAGCCCAGCCCATGGTGGGTGGGGCTGTCCCTGGGCTAGCCATCGTGGGTTCTATAAGAAAACAGGCTGAGCAAGCCATAAGGAGCAAACCAGTAAGCAGCACCCCTCCATGGCCTCTGCATCAGCTCCTGCCTCCAGGTTCCGGCCCTGTTTGAGTTCCCATCCTGATTTCCCTCAGTGATGGACTATGATGTGGAAGTGTAAACTGAGTAAACCCTTCCTCCCCACTTGTTTTTGGTCATGGTGTTTCAGCACAGCCATAATGATCCTAAGTAGGACATTCATCATTCCCACTCACTCTTATTTCTTATTGGTTCTTTGTTGTCTAACAAAGAAATACCCAACACTCAAATGTTAAATCTTTGACACGCTACTCTTCTCTTGATACATATCCCCCACCTCAGAGTTAGCCATAAACCCTTATAGAGGGTGTATAAGTATTTGCAGATTAATTTGCCAAAATTTTATTATATTTTCAGCATCAATTGGATACATCTCAAGTTTTTTTTTTTTAAACTGAAAGCTTTTTTAAGATTTATTTATTTATTTACTTACTTATTGTATATAAGCACACTGTCCTTGAAACACCAGAAGAGGGCATCAGATCCAATTACAGATGGTTGTGAGCCACCATGTGGTTGCTAGGAATTGAACTCATGACTTTTGGAAGAGCAGCCAGTGCTCTTAACTGTTGAGCCATCTCTCCAGCCCCTGTCATCTCAAGTTTCTATACCAAGATTTCAGTTCCAAATTACCAACCAGGTCTTAGATATTTTCATTTCAATATCTTATTGCAGCCTCACACTCAGCATCTCTGAAACTAAAAGCATCATTATCCCATTTGTAAATACCAGTGGAGCTATCTTTATTCTGAGCAATCCCACTCTGGCAAACAGGCAGTTTAGGTTCCTCCCTTCCCATAATTCCCACCTCAGATACATTTAGCAAGTTCAGTTGTTTCTTCCTGTGCAAGGTCTTGCATCAGCTTTCCTTCCTGCTATGGTTGGAATATAGTGCGTACCCCTCTAAAAGGCTCCTGTGTTAAAAGTCTTGCTTGCCAGCTGATGGGCTTTGAGGAAGTGGTTAGATTCTGAAGGCTCTGGTCTAACCAGGAGATTTAAGCCCATGATGGATTCAGAATGTGATTGTGTTAATAGGAGGGTCCTAACTTAAGGAAGTAAGCAACAGTGACATACCCTGGAAATATATATCTTGTTCCTATCCCCTCTCTGATGGTCTACGTCTCTTTGTCTCTGGGGAATCCATGAAGTAAGCAGCTTTGTGCCACTACGCCCCCACTGTTATGATGTTCTGCCTCTCCACAGGCCTACAGCAATGGGTCCAAGTAGCTACAGAATGTAACTGTGAGTCAAAACAGTTCTTCCTCCTTCAAATCTATGATGCGTCATCACAGTGATAGAAAATCCTCTAGACACACTTAGTTTAGACTCTTCGCCTTCGAGCTTCAACTCCTATGATTTCTCCTCATCTTTACACCGTTCTTCCTTTATTCAAATTTATTGGGTAGAGTTATGTCAATTAATTCAATTTATGCTTTGTTAATCTTTCCAATGCTGCTAAAAGTGACTTCAATAAATCATTTTTACCACTTGGAAAATAAGTTCCAAACTCTGAAGGGAAGGGTCTCCTGAGCTAGAGTCAAGTTCACTTTCCCGAATTTCCCAGCGCTTTCCAATTAAGTCTCTAAAGATGGCTTCTATATTCTTTCAAGATCTCACAAACTGGTGTCATCATCGTAACATGAGATCTTCAATACTAGGGTGTGCCTCTGGCTATTCATGAGTGTTATGCACCCTGGGCACTGCTTTTACATTTCACAGCCATGGCTATGCGCTATTTTTTTTGACCCATAGAGTGAATAAATAAGAAGAACTTTATCTCAAGTGAGAGCAATAACAACCAAAAATTAAGAAGGCTGTTACTACTGTTACTTAACAGCTTATATACTTCATGCAATACTTATACATCAGTAATAAGGACATACAGTTTTGTGCAGGAGTTTGCTTGAGGAGACATAAGTGGTTTTAAAATGAATGAAGAAAGGAGAACTCAAAAGATATGATAGGTGTATCCCAGCCCTCAGGAGGAGGCAGTAGCAGGAGATCTCTGTGAGTTCAAGGCCAGACTAGTCTACATAGAAAGTTTCAGGTCAGCCACTGCTACACAGAGACTCTACCTACGGCAACAAAATCAATGGCACAGAAAGGAGAGAGGCAGAAAAAAAGGTGCTGGTAATAGAAAATTTTGGTCTAACAAATTATCCAAATTCATCATGAGGCTTCAAAATTGGCCCAGAGGGACAGGTACAGGGACTCATACGTTTAATTGAAGAACTCGGGAGGAAGAACAGGTGTGTCTCCCTGAGTTGGAGGCCAGTTTGGTCTCTCTATGTAACCCTGGTTTTGTTTGTTTGTTTGTTTGTTTGTTTGTTTTTCAGAAAAAGAGAGAGAGAAAGAGAGAGAGAGAGAGGAAAGAAGGAAGGAAGGAAGGAAGGAAGGAAGGAAGGAAGGAAGGAAGGAAGGAAGGAAAAAGAAAGAAAGAAAGAAAGAAAGAAAGAAAGAAAGAAAGAAAGAAAGAAAGAAAGAAAGAGAGAGAGGGGCAGGCTGGCTCAGGGAATTTGGTGACTATGTCAGTCTTCAATGAAATGAAGAGAAAATGGAGAACATAGCTAAAAATTCAGAACACCACTATTAAATATATACAATTTAATTAAACTCCCCCTAGAACCTCCCCCATTTCTCATCTCTTCCCTCTTATCTTTCTTCAGAATAATCAGCTTTTATGTTGCTATAAGTTTTATGGCTGCTGAAAAGTGTCCCCAAGCTATTCTTTCTAGAAGTTTCCAGAGTCCTCCTCTTGGTATACTAACTTTATTTGCTTTCTTGCACTTTGTTCTGCTTGTGGAAGGAGGAGAATGTTGTAGGCAAAGCCTTGGGGTTTATTGGTTTTGTTTTGTGAAAGGCACTATCTGGACAAGATGCCACAGATAAAGATTATGTATTCGGGTAATAGATGCTTGTTTGGTCTTCATTGTGACCTTCAGAATGGCTTTTTCTTTTGCAGCTCCTGGAGTTATCTGACTGATGACAGAGGAGGCTACCCGCCTCAACATGACACAGGAAGTACCTACAGAACTGTTAACTTAGGAAGTGTGAAAGACTTTAATTTTTTCCCCTGACGTCTACCTGTGGTCAGACCACCTTTAAATCCTCCTTTTAAGTCTTCTTCTCTTCCTGCTAACACTGAAGCTCCCAGGCCCTAGCAGAAAACATAGCAAGGCAAACAACCTGATAGACTACAACAGAAACAAGGGAACTCTGAAGAAAGAAGCAAAGGGTAAAAGCAGGACTGCTAAGGGCTGGGTTGAGGTTTGGGATGGAAGAATAGGTCAGAGAGTCAAAGCATTTCTCTGCCAGCCACAAGGCAGGGGTGTTAGTCCCTTGAAGAGGCATCAAGAGAAACTGATAAAGGAGCATCTAGGAGAATAAGGTGAGGAAGCCATCAGTCTACAGCCCCTGGCACAGGGTAGGAAATGTGATACCCTAGACTATGCTGATCAGCTACCGGTGAGCTCCTTTTGTTTTTGGACTCCAGTCCATTTTCTTTCAAGAAATGAGAACAAAATGGAGATCTTGCTCACAGTCAACGAGTGAAGACTAAGTCCTATACGTGTTTTTCTCAAATGCTAGTAAATAAATCAAGTTCCTTCCTAAAGGGAACAAAGAAAGTAAAATAGAAATCACAAGACTGTAGTATCTGTGGCATAAAACAGGATGCTACAGGGCAAGACAGAACATGCTGAACTCTTCCCACCCACAACTCCTTTACGCTTGAGAGATACAGGCATAAAGAAACGACATATAACCAAATACTGACAATCAACTGCAAATTTATTTTTTAAAATTCATTGATATATAGCAGTAGTTCTCAACATCTCTGATGCTGTGGCCCTTTAATGTAGTTTAATACCTCATGTTGTGGTGACTTCCCAACCATAAAATTATTTTCATTATAATTGTAATATTGCTACTGTTATGAATTGTGACATAAATATCTGTGTTTTCCAATGGTCTTAAGTGACCCCTGTGAAAAGACCATTCAATCCCCAAAAGGGGTCATGACCCACTAGTTGAGAACCATTGATATATATATATATATATATATATATATATATATATATATATATATATATTCATGCTATTTACATTTTCATAAGTAGTCCCTTTTATTTATCACTATTAAAAATCTGAATCTTATAGTTAGGCATTTTTTTTTCCCATGAGACTCTGGCAGAGTCACACGGGGGACATGGGATTTGAACCAGGAGAGTGAGGGCACAGGTCGCCCTTTGGAAGCCAGTGCCGAAGCCGTCCGTGTACTACCGTTCATTCACTTAGGCATTTTTTAGAGAAGTCTTCACTAGTGGTAAAACTATAAAGAAATTTAAAACATGATAACCATAAAATTCAGGATATAGATCACCTCTAGTTTAAGGGGAAAGAATATTTTCTGGTAGGACATAAAAGGCTGACTTATGAAGTATTTTTTTTAACTAAATGTTGCTTATATGTATATATAAAAATAAATAGTTCCTTTAAAATATTTATATACTTTCAGTTTTTGTCCTTTAATAGTTGAAAAGTATGAGAGTAATAAAGCATATAGCATATTTTGTAAAGAAGGAAATCTGAATTTTGAGCAGATTCCTGGACTGGTGATTCATATCCATAAGCTTGCTCAGCTTTTAGCCCTCATCTTGTTCCCAGGAGCCTTTCTGAGCTGCTATCGTAACTACAAGCTCCAAGAGTGTTCAGACTCAGGCTCCTGCAATTTCACTTTTCTACCGAGAACATCATGAAAAAGATCTACTGGCCAGGTTTCTTACTGTCTGAAATCACTGTATTAGCCACTTCTTTCAAGTAATTTGTCTATACTTTCAGGTCATGATTTCCGCCATCTCCTTTTGTGTCAGTTAGACCTGTTGGTGCAGAATATAGTAGGTCTTGCATATTGTTTGAAATTTTTAATAAAACTAACACAGAGCCAGGGTGTGTTGGAGCATGTGTTTAATCCCAGCACTTGGGAGGCAGAGTCTCTGAGTTCAAGGTCAGCCAGGTCTACAGAGGGAGAGCCAAGGCAACAGAGAGAAACCCTGTCTGAAAAAAACAAACAAACAAAGACAAAACCAAACAAAAATAACAACACAGAACAGATGAAGCTAATGACCATTGGTTGTCTTGCTATTGATTGGCATGAGTCTTTGGCATGGTCTGCCATTTTTTGGCCATACCATAAGTCACATTCTGTCCTGTGTAAGATCCATGATATAGAAGCTTGATAGTTTTTCCATGAAAATCCTTAGCCTGAATTTTCTAAATGCAGATTCTGCATTTTGCAGATCAGCAAGACTTACTTTTTTTGTTTGTTTGTTTTTGTTTTTGTTTTTGTTTTTTGAGACGGGGTTTCTCTGTGTAGCCCTGGATGTCCTGGAACTCACTCTGTAGACCAGGCTGGCCTCGAACTCAGAAATCCGCCTGCCTCTGCCTCCCAAGTGCTGGGACTAAAGGTGTTTGCCACCACTGCCCGGCAGCAAGACTCACTTCAAACATAGGACCCTTGAGGCCATCAGATATAAATTTGGGTCCTTGGGTCCTTGTTATTAGTGTTTTCCATTGTTGAATATAGTCAATGCTGTCACATCATAGCAATAATTCTTAGAAAACAGACCACTTTCTTCTTGACTCTCCCTTTTAATGCCTTTTGTGAGGCATCTGTTCTTGCCAACCACTGTGGTGTTCCTCAGAAAGAAAAATGAATCTTAACATTAAGAGTGAAAGCAAGCACTGTCATTCTAATGGAATGGATGTACTGGTTTATTTTTACTTTAAGAATTAAATCTTGGGGTCAGCAAGGTAGCTTAGTGGGTAAAAGCACCTACTACCAACTTTGACAACCTGAGTTTGATTCCTGGAGCCTACATGGCAAAAGGAGGGAACTACTGAAAAGTTTCCTTTGATCTCCACATGCTCATAACACCCTGTACACAAATACACACACACACACACACACTCACACACTTTAAAGCTTGGCTAAATATTTGATACTGCAAGACATAAAGCAACTTCAGTGTTTTCAGAATTGAACAATATTTTGATTTTATAATTAGCAGATCTTAGAAAGCCACTTCACATAAATATGTAGTATAAAAATGGCAGAAGTATGTTCAAGGTTATATAAAAAAATGGGAAATTCTATCCTAATGTCAAATCAAAATTTCATGAATAGTTTTAATGAATTTCAATCAGCAACTCAAACCTCAGTTTTTAATATCAAACATTCTAACATGATATACAATCCAAAGAAATAATGGTAGAAAATACTAGGTCATTGTTTTCTATAATTAAACCATCATGTTTCTAAGAACACAAAACTATGTGTGTACAATAAAAAAAAATAGCCTGGGGTGGTGGCACATGCCTTTAATCTCAGCACTACAGAGGCAGAGGCAGGCGGATCTCTGAGATTAAGAACAGCCTGGTCTACAGAGTAAGATCCAAGACAGCCAGGACTACAGATACCCTGCTTGAAAAACAAAAAACAAAAAAAATATATGTACATCCAAATGAAATGTATGTGCAGCTGGGCAGTGGTGGCACACGCCTTTAGTCCCAGCACTTGGGAGGCAGAGGCAGGCAGAGTTCTGAGTTCGAGGCCAGCCTGGTCTACAGATTAAGTTCCAGGACAGCCAGGGCTACACAGAGAAACCCTGTCTCAAAAAACAAAACAAACAAACAAAAAAAGAAATGTATGTGCAAATGAGATGCAGTTCATTTGTTAATAGTTAAATCCAAACAGAGGAGTTTCAGGCAGTGTTTGTTGGTGTTTATGCCTCACTAGCAGGCTGAGTACAGACTGAGTGTGTATGTGTTCCGAATCAAGGCTGCAGGAAAAGTGGCATCAAGCAACACTAGTATGTACTTAATTTGAATCAAATTTTGGCTGTTTGTCATTCAGAATCCTATGCTTGTCAAAGTCTTCATGACTTGGTTCAGTTACATGAGCCCCAATTTGAGAAGCTAGTATATAGAAGATATACCACTAAGGGGAGAATGTACCACAGTTTGACTTTCTCTGGGGCTCTACAAGGTTGCTTCTTTGTTGCCTGGTGAATGCGGATGGTTTACCAAGCTTCCAACAAGACTAAGAAAGCATGAGTGCAAAGGAATTGAGTCAGGAGTTTAGGCCTCAACAACTAGTGGACAGGACTATGAACAGTAGGAATTAACAGAGGCTGGCCCTGAGTAGACACACAGTCATCTTTAACAACTGTCAAGGGTGTTCCATAGCACTGGTTAAGGGAGAAGCTGCATAGGCAACAGCCAAACTGCAGTAATTAAATCAAGAAATTTAGGTATGGAAATCAGATATGAAAAGATGAGGAAATGGCAAGCATATGTCAAAACTATCCTGAGAGTAACTGAGGATACGGGAATAGATGGTCCCAAGCAAAAGGCTGGGGGTGGAGTCAGGAAGAATCAGCTTCAGAGGTAAACATGCTTATTCTGGTGGTGGTAGTAATAAAACACCTTAATAAATACATTTACTTCAATCAAGGCTTTTTGGTATGCTCAAGTGACAGGCTCATTCTCATGAGCTGTTTCAATTCAACAAATGTTTGAGTTTTTGCTATGCAGGGGCTGCTGATCTCATAACCATTTGCTTAGTATTGTTCTTATAAATACATATAGAACCAAGATGTTTCTTGGTGTCTATGATAGATGAAATCTACAGAAGCTATGACAATGTCAGCATGTTCTAGTTACATTAGCACTTGAATCCAGCCATTAGAAATGGGTTTCTACTATTAGAGCTCAATGAATCTTCATATTTAATAAACATGCCTTCATATTTAATAACTGAATATTTTCTATAAAATACCTCCAAGAAACAAATGATATTCAACAGTTTTAGGGATTGTTTTTTAACTAAAAAAATGTATAGACTTTAAAATAAAAATAAAAATTTGACATATTTTATAATAGAGGCAGGACAGCCTAATTAGAACAGCCAGTGACTACTTGACTTCTTTCAATACTCTCTCCATGGTCACAACAAGAATCACATCTATGAAATTTTGACAAAATTCACAACAATGACTAGAAAAAACGAGATCCAGCTGCATCCAACAAAATTGATTAACGTTTCAAATAAGACACAAGACACTTGACACAATTTTATCTGCATATAGTTAAAAAAAACAGACTTTAAAACTATTGTTTAGCCGGGCGGTGGTGGCGCACGCCTTTAGTCCCAGCACTTGGGAGGCAGAGGCAGGCAGATTTCTGAGTTCGAGGCCAGCCTGGTCTACAGAGTGAGTTCCAGGACAGCCAAGGCTATACAGAGAAACCCTGTCTCGAAAAACCAAAAGAAAACAAAAAAAAACAAAAAAAACAAAAAAAAACAAAAAACTATTGTTTAGTATAATAAATAAAGCAATGCAGAAAAACCAAAATGTATTCAGAGTGACCCCTTTTTGGGGGGTAGGGTATTGGGTCAGGGCATTATTATTAGAAAGAACACCCAGGGTCTCTCTGCAGTGTGTGTGTGTGTGTGTGTGTGTGTGTGTGTGTGTGTGTATCCAGGCATCTCATGTACACCAGGCTGAGAATAAGCTTGAACTCCTGATCCTGTCAAGTGCTGGGAATACAAGTATATACCACCAAGCCTGTTTTGTGGAGTCCTGGGGATTAATCCATAGTTTCCAGCATGAGATGTAGTCACTGGACCATCTGAGCCCACATCTATAGCCCAACAATCCTAATTCTTGATCTAGGGGTTACATATATCAGTGCCTGCTTTATTACTAATTATGGAGCCAATGCCTATGTTTAAAGCATTTATTGTATATATGTTATATTTTAAATTTTTCAAAAGTTGAAAGCATTAAGGCCAGCCACTCAAATGGAGGCAGGAGTTGACAAGTAACAAGGGCAAAGGTTGTGATACTAGGTAGTATGGTGTTTGAACTTTTAGTTCTACAACTGTGAGCTGTGTGGCTTTCTTTTTTGTGAGTGTGTGGTGCTGGGGAGTTAAATTCATGCCCTCAAGTGTGCTAGGCAGGTACTGATATATGTCCTCTGATCTCCATGCATGTGCCATGGCATATATACCTTATCCCCTACTGACTAAACAAACACATAAATGTAATTTAGAACATTCTAAAGAGAACTCAGTCTCCCAGGTTGTTCTCTGACTTTCATGCTCCCTCTATGGTACATTCATGTGTGTGAACACACACATGGACACACACACAGGTTTTAAAAAAATATAAAAAGAAAGAAGGGTCTGGAAAGATGGCTCTGTAGATGGCTCACTTGCTGCTTTTGCTGAGGTCCCAGACTTAGTTCTCAGCATCCACCCAGTGACTCACCACCCGCTGTAAACACCAGTTCCAAGGGATCCAACTCCATCTTCTGGCCTCCACAAGCACTGGGCAGGCACTAAATGTATAACATGCAGGCAAAACAATACTTATACACACACAAAACACAAATCTTTCTTTAAAGGATCAGGGTGTGCTTGGTGGTACATGCCTTTAATTTGTCTTATTGGAGGCAGAGGGAGCAGATCCCTGAGAATTTGAGGCCACCCTGGTCTACATAGTGAATTCCAGGGAAGCCTGAGCTATATAAGGAAACAACAATAAAAACTTGACAACAAAGAAGTCAGGACTGAAATCTGAGCTAAGGAACTTTTTGGTTTTGGTTTTTGGTTTGTTTGGTGTAGGTTGTTACATAGGAAATCTACATTTAAGTATAAATGCTATATGCTAATGGCCACTAAGGCGGTTAGTAGTGCCTTTATGTCATAGATTTCATTCTGAAATCTCATAAACATCAAGAACTTCAGGTGGACTGTGGGCAGAAGTCAAGTGGAAACCTTCCAGTTGGATGGCAGTATTTCCCTGGGCCAACAGCTTCTCTCCCAAAGCTATTTTTCTGGTGTCTCAGTTGAACCTTTAGGTGGGGCTGAGGGTGAAACTCTTGTTTTTCCACTGGAGGACATGAGTCAGTGAACAGTGAGGTTCCACTTAATCACCACCCCAAAAGAAGGTTCTTAAACATAAGGAGGTAGAAGGGCAAGGAAATGATTAATATAAAACCAGGACAGTGATTTACCCTTGAGTGGGGTGGGTGGGGTGGGTGGAGAAGCCAGCTGTGGGAGGGCAGTTGGGAATCTCTCGGACAGTACTGAATTTTTTAATCTGGGCAGTTGACTGCATTGGCAAAGGTTCCTTTATAACCACATTCACATATTTTGTGTAGTTTTCCAAATATATATGATAGTTCACAATTACAAGCAGCTAAAAGAATACAAGCTATAAAAAGTTCTTAAGCTGACAAAAATATAACCAGATTTATGTTATTAAAAGACCACTTTGGAGCCTGGCATGGTGGTGTACTCTTTTAATCTCATTACTCAGGAGGCAACAGTAGGTGGATCTCTGAGTTCAAGGCTAGTCTGGTCCACATAGTGAGTTCCAGCCCAGCTATGGCTACATAGTGAGACCTTGTCTAAGTAAATTAGCTAAGGTGGGACAAGGCTAGAAACAGAGAAAGCAGTCAGGATGTGGTGGCTGCCACAGTTTGGTAAGAGACTATAATGACCTCTATGAGTGGTTAAAATTTAAGAGATATAGTCTGCTCTGTTTTGAAAAATACACCCAAAATAAGACAAAGCTGTCACTGCCTATCAGCTTACGGTCCCCTCTATATCTTAATAAATGGTCTGAAGAATGTCTCAATAATACAGTCAAAGGCCTGCTTGTGTCTAATCAGACACATGGGTAACTCTACCCTGTGGCTAAGCTACCCTGAGGACTTATGGCAGAAAGAAAACATTTTAATGACACCATGACCTTATGCAAGTTGAGCTGGCATAATTGCATCAAAGATGCACCACTATATGCTAGACTGCTGTGCTGTCTAGTCATGATATCTAGACAGTGAAAACATCTAATATCTGGTGCTAGAATGCTAGCTCTGAAAAGCAGACATTTTGTTTACTATTATATCTTATCGTGAAGAAACAAAGTTGGTACACAGTAAGTGCTCAGTAAATATTACTGAACGATCCCCTTTTTGAGACATGGTCCCTCTAAGTTGCCAGGGCTAGCCTTGAACTTAAGATTTAACCCACCTCAGCTTTCCAAGTAACTGGGTCTCTAGGCACCTCCATAGCATCTTGTTCTCATTTAATTATTATAATTGTTGATATATAATCATCACAATAATCCAAAATGAGGGAAGATAGAACATAAATTATTATCCTTGTTTTTTAAAGCTAGAAAACAAAGATTTAGGGTGATTTGGGAACATGTTAAATACTCAATAATTTGGATGGTGACAAAATCAATTTTCTTCATTTTTCTTAATTCATAGCTGAAGGGCTAAGGCTTAACATTCTTACAGTTCTGACATACCAACTAGAATCATTTTAAAACACAACAGGCTGGTGTGGTACATGCCTTTGATCCCAGCATTACGGAGGCAGATACAGGAGGATCTTTGAGTTCAGGGCCAAACCTGATCTACATAGTGAGTTCTAAGCCAGACAGAGCTACATACTGATACAAACAAACAAACAAACAAAACAAGTAAAACCAAAAACTAAAAGCATGACAGGTATGTCAGATCCATGTGTCTGACATGGATCAAATACGGCCTGCCCAGCTTTCGTTACACTGGCAACTATGACTCCCTCAGTGTGGATTCATTGTTCTGGATAATCAAGTCCACCTGCTCCCAGGCTGCCTTGCTCTCCACGTCCCTCTCTCATCTCTACTCCCCACTCTCTGTAGCCCCACTTCCCCAGACAATATAAGTTAAAGAAACTCAGTTATTGTTTAAAAAAAAAAAAGTGGCAAATGATAGTTTTGGTGTTTTTCAAAAGCCTGTTATCCTAATAATATCATATAGGGAAGCCAAAAATAACACTCAACATGAAAAGTTACTCTTTCTTTTTGGTATCAATTAAAACTAGTAATCTGAAGCATAAGTCACAATGCAAATGCTTGCTCCAGGTGCTCAGAAAGCACTAATATTCATACATCTGTCTATACCTTCAATAGGATTGTTAATCTCAAAAGAACAAGTAAACCCAGCATTAAAACCAGCGTACCTGGAGAAAACCCTAAGCACACAGATACAACAAACCCCAGAGAGGTTATGTTTTTAGGTCGTCTTCCTCCCTTCCACTCAAAGCTATGTTCATGGTGTCCCTACAGCAACTGAGTCTAGGCAAGCCAGACCACAACAGCCTGCTACACAGTTCATTTAACTACTCTTAAGAGCATTACAAGACTCACCAGAAATTCGTTGGCAAACTCCTCATTGTTAAGTTTCTTTTTCTGGGCCTCTTTCAGTAGCTGCTGCAGAATTTCTCTTTGGTCCATGCCGCAGAGAGCAAGAGTCTGTGAGTGGGTTAAGGGAGGGCATGTCAAATATGTGTCATGGCCAAGACACCACCAAGAAGCCACTGCTGCTGCATGAGCACAGCATGCTGGAGGCTGTGGTTTACTGACTTCATCACAAGCCTTAGAGGAAATTAGTACAAAACTAGCTTCTGTGGTCACACAACAAAGCCATCATCTCCCTGCAGGGCCCTAGTGCCTTCCTTTCTCAACAAAGAAACTTGGCTACTGTTCAAATGTAACAAACAAGAGGCTAACCAGAACACAAACTGTGGCCTGCTTAGCTCCGAGTCTGTTCCACTGTGTCAGTCTCGGATACGACTCAGCTTTCCTTCCATTTCCAGACGAAAGGCAGAAGGTACAGCTTTAACCTGGGAGTTCAGCTTTTCACTGGGAGTTCAGTGAGCAGAGAGGCCTGGGTGACACCTGTGCTTTGCTGCAGGAAAGGAGACAGACACTGGAGTATCTATCTTCTACCTGGACTGTTATCTCCAAAGTCTCCTGTAGGCATGATCATGGCAGACCTCTGCTCATCAAGTGAGTATTTTATTTCAGAACTTGTCAAGCCTCCATTATAAACCTCACATTTTCTTTTAGAGGAAGCAAAGTCCACTGCTTCTGAGAGGCCATCTCACTCAGGACTGGGGAAGTACTGGCCCCCATTAAGGGAAGTGTTGGTCTCTGTACCTCTTCAGACCTCCAGTAGCTTTGCAAACATGGAGGGCACTGCTCTACATAGGATGGGAAGCACCGGGGAGGCAGTTAGCACAATATCCCCAGAATGCACTGCTAGTAAACAGTGAAGGAACAAAAAGGAACGAAAGTTAAAATCTAGCTTGCCAAGGATCATACAGATTCTAGGTTAACCTGTCTGGAGAGTATTGAGGAGTGTTCAGTCTGGAGGCCCAGCTACTCAGGACTGTCCCCCCAGCTGCAGGATCACTTGAGTCAAGGAGTTTGAGACACCTGAGAAACAAAGTGAGATTTCTTTCTCTCTCAGAAACTGAAGAGGGGAGGGGAGGAAGAATGAAAGAAAGAGAGAAAGCCTGAAGAACTGATGAAGACGTATTGACATTTTGATCCTACAGCCCCTGGCTCAGAAAAGATTCCATTTCAGGGAACCATCCATATTTGTGGCATCTGTGCCTTGACAAGGCAGGTTGTTTCAGAGAATGCTTCCTCATCTCCGTTTGCATAAATCCTCTCTTCAATGGGTACAAATCCACCCAAAATCTAATTCAGTGTGAAAACACCCGCAAATGAGGAAGTTCAACAAACAGTATGTTACAAAATTAGTTTTAAGTTAAAAAAAAAAAAAAAAAAAACTGGGAAAGTTGTAGTTTGGACTTCCTCTACTTAAGATATTAGCTATCATGGTTTTGCACTATTCGTACTCTCTACAGAAAATCATGATTTTGAACACAAAACATGCTGCATTGAGCCCTTGGTAGCCAATTTGAAGTTAATATTTCACATAAAGAATTTCAACTGTAGCCAGGCGGTGGTGGCACACGCCTTTAATACCAGCACTTGGGAGGCAGAGGCAGGAGGATTTCTGAGTTTGAGGCCAGCCTGGTCTACAGAGTGAGCTCCAGGACAGCCAGGGCTACACAGAGAAACCCTGTCTCGAAAAAACCAAAAAAACCAAAAAAAAAAAAAAAAAAAAAAAAGAATTTCAACTGTAATTCACACAACTTAAAATTAACCATGATTTTCCAGCAATATTTCTCGAGAATAAAACTGTATCTTTGAGACTATCCTTGTCTAGCATTAAAAGGAAATTTCTTGCTACTATAAATAATGCAATATTTGACTATTTTAAAACATACAAAGTATGGGGAAACTTTATTTTTAAAAAGAATACAACATTCTTCAGGGCACAGTGGTATATACTTGTAACACTAGCACTCAGGAGGGTCAGATAGGAGGATTGCTACAAATTCCAGGCCTATCTGAACTACACACCAAAACACTGTCTCAAAAATAAAATACTTTAAAAATTCTAAATAAAATTATGTAAAAATATGAAATTTAAGCCAGACTCAGAAAGGCAAGTATTACATGATTTTTTTCATAAAAATAGAAAGAGGAACATTATTATCATATATTAGTCACACATAATGGATTACATGACATTTTCGTATTGTAGTTAATGCATTCTGATCACACTCTCTACACATTCAGCCTTACCCTTTCTTGTCTCTCCTCACACCTAACCCACCTCCTCTCCCCAACTATCTCCTGCCTCCCACTTTCATGTCTTTTCTAGTTTCCAATCCCAGTGAGCTTCATTAGGGTTGTTTACAGGAGGTTGCATAGCTCACCAGTGTCTGCACACTGAAGACAATGTCTCTCCCTTCCTCACTGACCATTAACTGCATAGTAATCTTCAGGCTGAGGTGGGGGCCGCATGAATTCCTTCCCCTTCGTGAAAGAGTGTTGGCATACTCAAGTTTGTGTGGATCCTGTGCAAGCGAAACAGCTCCCATGAGCTCAAGAATGCAACACTCATGTCCCACTCAGATTAGCATTCTCACCTCTTCAGCCACCTTTGCCTGGCTTTACACTCTCTCTGTCTTTTCTCTGGGGGTGCTCTCCATGTTTCGGGGTGGTAAGAGGTGGTGTAGATGTCCCGTTTATTCCTGAGCACTCACTGGTCATTTATTCTCAGAACTCTGACCAGTTGTTTCTTTCTTTTTGTTTGTTTGGTTTTTTTTTTTTTTTTTTTTTTTTTTTTGTTTTTTTGTTTTTTCAAGACAGGGTTTCTCTGTATAGCCCTGGCTGTCCTGGAACTCACTCTGTAGACCAGGCTGCCCTCGAACTCAGAAATCCGCCTGCCTCTGCCTCCCAAGTACTGGGATTAAAGGCGTGTGCCACCACCGCCCGGCTGACCAGTTGTTTCTACAGTCACTGCGCACCACTGCAGAAAGAACTGTCTCTGACCAAAATGGAAAGCACCACTACTCGATAGGCAGGTTATCTAGAAGGCAGTTAGACAGGCACATCATGTCCATTTAGCAAAACGACAACAATAAGTGCCCTACAAGGCCTATGACCTCCCAGCCAGGGGTGTTGGTTGTTTTGTTTTGTTTTGTTTTTTCTTTTCCCCCAGCCAGAGCATTTAACCAGATTTATAGTACCATGTATATAGCAAGGGGATCAAATCCAGTGAGAACGCTGCTGGTTACCCGCTTAAGAGACCTGCTGCCATTGCACCAGGGCTCATATTGCCAGGTCAGTAGGTATTATTGCATACAATGTCCACAGCTAAATAATAATGTTGGTCACAAACCTCCCCCAGCAGCCTGCAGAGCGCCAGTTAGCCACCAGGAAGGAAGCTTAACACCAGCCTGATTTCAGTATGTCTTGTAACCAAAGCATATGTCACCTTTGGCAGCAAGGTCTTAGTTCTGATGGAAATCCAGGAACATTGACAATTGCTTGTAGTGTGTGTGTGTGTGTGTGTGTGTGTGTGTGTGTGTGTGTGTGTGTGTGTGTGTGTGTAAGGTGAGGGTCAGAGGCCTCCCTATCTAACAACAGAGGTAGGCTACTCCTATCTCTGATACTATGGTTTGGGGGTATAGGTTTAATCACCTAGGTAGTCATATCTGTTCAAATGATTTTATCTTATTTTATTATTTGTTTTCCTCATGGCTTTCTCATACATTGTAGGTTTTCAAAAATACTTATTTTTGAAATATGGTAATAGATACCTTTAAATACTGGCACTCAGGAGACAGAGGCAGGCAGATTTCTGTAGTTTTAAGGCCAGCCTGGTCTACATAGTAAAATTCTGTCAAAAAAAAAAAACAAAAAAAAACAAAAAACAAAAAAAAAACAAAAAAACAAACAAAAAAAACCCAGCCAGGTGGTGGTGGCACACACCTTTAATCCCAGCACTTGGGAGGCAGAGGCAGGCGGATTTCTGAGTTCGAGGCCAGCCTGGTCTACAGAGTGAGTTCCAGGACAGCCAGGGCTATTCAGAGAAACCCTGTCTCGAAAAACCACAAAATAATAATAATAATAATAATAATAATAATAATAATAATAATAATAATAATAATATAATTATTATATAATAATAATTATTATTATTATATTATTATTATTATTTTGTTGGTGATAAAGATATTTTATTTAATCTTGTGTAAATGGATGTTTTGCCTACATGTATATGTCTGTATGTAAACCATATGCATACCTGGTACACAGAGAAACCAGAGATGGCTTTGGATTTCCTGAAACAGGAATTACAGATGGCCTGGGCAGTGGTAATACATGCCTTTAATCCTAGGTAGAGGCAAAGAGATCTCTGTGAGTTCAAGGCCAGCCTGGTCTACATAGTGAATTCTAGGACAACAAGGGACACATAGTGAAACCCTGTCCCTAAAACAAACAAACAAACAAGAATTACAGATGGGTGGAAGGAATTGAACCTGAGTCTCCTGCAGCTGAGCCACCTCCCTAGTACATATTCTGTCACTTTCTGTTGGTTCTCTTCTCCTCTTCCTTCTCCCACCTCCCTGCTTAAGTGGTCCCATGCCCACGTCATGCATTCTTCTCCTTCCTACATCTCAGAGAATCTTCTCACCCTCTCATGGTCTCTGTCTAGACTCCTGAACTCTAAACACTCAGTCCCACATAAGTAATAATTAAAAGCTGGCATCCACATATAAGAACATGTGATGTTTGTCTTTCTGAGTCTGAGTTACCTCAGTAGATACAGTACTTCCCAGTTCCATTTTTCTACAAATGACACCATTTCATTTTTTCTTTGCAGCTGAATAAAACACTGAATAAAATGTAGATGTGCTACATTTTCATTACCCATCCATCAGCTGATAGCATCTAGGGTGGTCTCATTTCCTTGCTATTGTGGATACATCGACATTAAACACAAATGTGCAAATGTCTGTGTGGAGGGATATGCAGTCTTCTAGGCATATGACCGGGAGCAGCATAGCTGGGTCACAAACCAGTTCTATTTTTTAAGATTTTGAAAAACTTCTTCACTGATTTTTCACAACAGCTGTACCAGTTCACACATCAACCAACAGTGGGCACCTTTCTCTTCCCCACATCCTTGCCAACACCTGTTCTCTGGACAACAGACATTGGAACTAGGGTGAGACAGAACTGCAAAATGGTTTTACTTTACACGTTTCTTGATGCGTAAGGATGTTGAACATATTTTAAAATGTTTATTGTCCACTTGTATGTCTTTTGAAAACACTCTATTCAGTTCCTTAGTCCATTTTTGACTGGGTTATTGTTTCATTGTTGTTTCTTGTAGATTTTATATTTTCTGTCAGATATATGGTTGATAAGATTTCGTCCCATTCTGTAGTCTGTCTCTTCACTCAATTAACTATTTCCTTTGCTGTACAGAAAGGATGTCTTGTTTATTCATTGTTAACTTTATTCCCTGGAAAGCTAGAGTCCTATTCAAAAATACTTTACCTATGCATATATCTTTCTAAAACTTTGTATATATTATTATTATTGTATATGTGTGTTTGTGTGTGTGTGCATATGAACACCACATTAGGTATGTGAAGATTAGAGAACACCTTTTATGGACTCAGTCTTCTCTTGGGATCAAACTCAGGTCACCAAGTTTGTGTGGGAAAGCACCTTTACCACCATGCTGTCTCACTAGCCTCCAATGCCTATATCTCAAAGTGTTTTTCCTATTTTTTTAAATCTGATCATATCAGAGTTTCAAGTCTTACATATTATATCTTTTCTCCCTTCTCCCTGATCCATCCAATACCCTCTTCTCGTGTGTCTGAAGGAGCTACAGTGTACTTATATACATATAAATAAATAAATAAATAAATAAATAAATAATTCTTAGAGTTAAAAGCTAAAACCCACATATGAGAGAGAACACATGCTATTTGTCTTTCTGAGTTTGGAACACCTCATATAATACAAGGTCTTTGACTCATTTGAAGCTGATTTTTGTATCAGGCGAAAGATAAGGATCTGGTTTCATTTGTCTACAAGTAGGCATTCAATTTTCCTAGCACTAATTGTGAATGTGCATGTATTGGTATCTCTATAAACACTCAGGTGGCTACTGCTCTTTGGGATTATCCTAGAACCTCTATTTGACTCCATTAGTCTGTGTGTCTGTTTGTGTGCCAGTATCACGCTGTCTTGCTTTGTTTAGTTTAGTATGGCTCTGCTGATCCCTCCAGAATGATTCTTTTTGCTCAGGAATGCTTGGGATATAAAGGTCTTTCCTCAAACACAGAATTTATTTTACTAACTTTTTCAAGTCTTCCCAGAGAAGGAGCTATAAATACATAAGATAAAACTGGACTAGAAAGATGGCTTAGCAGTTGGCAGAGTTCAGTTCCCAGCACTCACATTAATTGGCTCACAACTGCATGTAACTCCAGCTCCAGGGGGATCTGAAGCCTCTGGCCTCTATAGGTACCTTCACTCACTTGTACAAACATAGACACAGACACGGACACGAACACATAGACACAGACACAGACAGATGCAGACATATAATTAAAAAGAAGTTTTTTCAAGAAAGAAAAACTTTCTTAGATGGTGTTATATTTTTTACCTAAAACCTAAATATTTGTAAGTAATTAGAACTGCATAATTTTTAAGTTAAAATATAATTATATCACCCCCTCATTCTCTTTCCTTACTCTAACCTCATCACTCACTCTCAAATTCCTGTCCTCTTTGTTATTGTTACACACACACACAAACATATACGTATACACAAAGATATAAATACAACTGACTGAATCCATTTAGTGTTGCTTATATGCATGTGATTTCAGAGCTGCACGCTTAGTACAGAATAACCAATTAGGAGGCTTGTTCTCAGGGGAAGACTACTGCCTCCGCTCTCTTCACTCCTTAGTTGCCTGTAGTTCTTGTTTAGGATAGGGCCCATGTGATGTCACTTTTCTATGTTAGTGTGTTTGTTGGTGTTGCCATTGTTCAGGTCTTGTCTGGGCAGCCATATTGTTGAAGAATCATGGGTGCAGCTTCCCTGTCGTCTCACAGTGGACTTCCTGGTCCTCTGGCTCTTGCAGTCTTTCTGTCTCCTCTTCCAATAGCGTTCCCCAAGCCTTAGGTGCAACAGTTGTGTTGTAGATATATCCATTGGGGCAGGACATCCTATGACCAGTTGTAGAAGTACAGAATTTTTTAAAAAATAAACATCAATTCTCAAAAAGTTTGCTCTCCTGTAAAATCTAAGACATAGAAATATTGTGAGAAAATGAAACCTCAAACCCCTGCTTAGCTGCAAGCCGTTTCCTGAGAAGACCACTTGAGCAAGCAGAAATCAAACGGAAGGAGAAAACAGAAAACTTGTTTATAACAAAACTACCCAATTTCCACACTTTTATAGCTACTGAGCCACAACAGGGCACAGTGCTACTGGATGTGCAGTGTCGATTCCCTTCTATTTTGTAGGAAAATTAAGAGAAGGCAGCAAAGGTCACACAGAAGAGAAAAGGTCAGCAAGTATTTAAAAGAGTTTATGAATTTGCCACGGAATACTTAGACCAGTGTGGCATAAACCCTAAGTGATTAAAGCAATTCCAAGCAACAAAAGACTCACAAGCACCATGGGAAAAAAGTCAGGAGCACCTAAGAAAGAAAAAAGTCCCAGCTCACCACTGCCCCCTGTCCCTCATGTTCAAAGGAAGAAGACAACACAATTACTTACCTCACAGTCACCTGTTCTAAGAGAGAAATCTGCCAGTTTACAGGGAAACTTCAGTGTCATGGAGATTAGAGGGTACATTTTATACACACACACACACACACACACACCTGTTTTAAGGAATGAAAATAATTAATAAACTATAGGAACAAGTGGAAATAAATTTGCTTAGCTTGTCAGTATCAGCTGCCGGCCTCGTCAGCCGGCCTCAGCCAAATTACCCACCCACATCACCACAGGCTGTTCCATTCCACTGCCACTTCTTTTGCTGGTTTTACCCATACCCCCAGTTTTCACCAATAAAAAAATAAAGCCATTACACCTACTTACTTTTTTTTTTTTCAAAACTCTTTCCTGCACCGTCTCGCCACCGTCTTCTGAGTCTGAAGCCCTGTAATATAATTACATTCCAGCTACATACATTTTCCGAGTTTCTTTATCTTTCTTATTCCTAAGTTTGAGAGTTTATTCCAAAGAGAACATATAAAACATATCCTGTACTTCTAGCTTATCAAAGGCAAGGACACTGTCTTCTATGCATGTGTGAGACACGGTATTTAACAATGGTTTCGAGTATACCTACAAGTCTGAGTGATGAAGTGTGTTCTGTTAAGTGGAGAGAAATCCACTCTGACATGAATATACTGCACCAGTGTTCCGGCTCTGTTGCTTGGCACAGTCTATATTTGTACCTTCTGGGTAGGCATTTCCACTGTGCCAGGAGCAGATGGACCTTCCCTGTAGGGAGGCCCTGGGAACCAGGCAAACAGTCACTTCCTCCCTGAGAGCCCCAAGCAGCAGGAGTGTTACTGTTGTAGAGGGAACTGTGTCCCTGCTAATGGTCAAAGTCCAGCTCAAAACGGCCATAGTAGACACAAAGTCTTTATACCTCCAGAACAGACTACTGTCTCCTTTTACAAACAGATGCAGAAGAGGCTTCTAAAATCCTGTAGATGAAGCTTGTGTGGCTTGTCATATTTTCACATCATCCATAGTGGGAAAACCCCTTCATCTGTTTCTTGTTTCTACAACTTTCTGAGACCTCACCAGTTACTACAGCAGACTTTCAGTTGGCCACCCTCCCCCACTTACTCTGCAGACAGTCACACTTTGCCTTTGGTTTCAGAATACTAATAGGCAAAGGTCAGCTGATAAGTTGAAGCAATTTACCCTTTTCTTAAGAGAAAGCATTCTTCGTGAAGCTTGGGTCAAAGGAAATTGGAACCAGAAGTCTTGTCTGGACCACTTATTCACTCAATAAATATTCACACTTTCCTTAGACATGCAAAGGAATTCAGAGGGAGGCCAGGGACTGAACAACAACTAGGGAAGTTAAGAATTCTCTCAGCCAGGGATGATAAGCACATGGATAGCTAGGACTTAAGAGAACTGAAGTAAGAACCACAGAAGAAATAAAAAGAAACAATTCTAGGGAAAAAGCTTAGATGTAGCTGCCAGTGGTTACGGGTACCAGGTTCACCTGAGAGGAAGGCTGGGAATGAAAGGGGAATGGAGGGCGAGAAGAGATGAGGCCAAGACAAAGTTCTCTGATCAAGGCCCCAAGTTTAATATTTTGCTTTCACATATAAAGGGTAAGCCCCACCCCCCAGAGTCTCTTCTCGGTTCAGCCCAGGGGCTGGGCAAGGAGACAGCAGCCCGAAGGTGTCCAGGCAGGCTCAGCAGGTGGTTCATTCTTCTTAGCTCTGGAACAGACTGCAGGGCCCCAAGGCCGAAATGCAATGCATCCCATGTCGTATTGTTTGGTCTCTTGTGGTAAACAGCGTTAGGGCCTGCTCAGGCTGGCAGGCTGGCAGGCTGTGGGAAGGGCACACTTAGAAGGTAGCTATGATGGCTCCAAAGTCTCACTTGATGATTTTAAAAGCATGGCAATCAAAACATTGATTTTACGAAGTGTTTTCCAATTTCTTTTACAAAGAGTAAATGTTGGCTTGAGGGTGGTGGCTCAGTGGGGAAAGATGTTTGCAGCCAAGTCTGATGACCTGCATTCAATTCCTGGGACCCACAGGGTAGAAGGAGAGAACGTGTTCTGGCAAGTTCCTCTCTGACTTCCGTAGGTGGGTCATGGTATACTTGTGGACACACACATATATATAAATATATTTTAAAAGGAGTAAATGTTAGTATTCTGTCTAAACTCCACCTCCACAGTTACCTGGCAACAGCTAGGTATGCTCCTCCCCACAGTTACCTGGCAACAGCCAGGTAGGCCTGATCCACTATAAAAGGGGCTGCTTGCCCCCTCCTCACTCTCTTAATCTCTTACTCTCTTACCCTCTTGCCTCTCTGTCCCCTTCTCCCCTTCCTCTCTCTCCACGTGGTCATGCCCGGCCTCTACTTCTCTTCTCTCTTACCCTTCCACCTTCTTCTCCCCACCTTTGCCCTATCTCCTGAATAAACCTCCTCCCCCTTGGAACCCTGTGGTCTGGAGTGGTCTGTTCTGAGCTTCTGAACAGTGGTCTGACTTCTTCTAACAACTAACAGTAAATGTCCTTCTTTTTGATAACTTTTCTCAAATGTGTCATAAACATCAGTGCTAAACTTTAAAGTAATTGGTTATATTATGTTGGAGAGATGACTGGGCAGTTAAGAGTACTTGCTGTTCTCTTCCAGGGAAGAGCCAGAGTTCAGTTCCCAGCATCCTCTTAGGTGGCTCACAACCACCTGTAACCACAGCTCCAGGAAATCCAGTGCTCTCTTCTGGCTTCTGTGGGCACTCACACTACACATAGATGTAATACACAGAAATACAAGTAATCTTTTTAAATAAATTATAATCCTAATACTTAGAAGACTGAGGTAGAAGGATTTAGTTTGAAGCTAGCCTTGTCCACAAAGATTCTCTATCAAGAAAAAAGAGAGAAATGTGTGTATAGAAATGAAACAATAGATAAAGAAACTTTTTTTCAATCTGGTGGCAATAGATATGACAAGCTGGAATAGGATGGGACAGTGTTGGAGAAGAGAAATCAGCCAGGGACAGGGAGACTTTACCAGGAATCCAGACATGTGTCAATAACACCTCTAGGAAGCTGGGTGGTGGTGGTAATGGAGATGATGATGGTGGCAGCGCACACTTTTAATCCCAGCACTCTGGAGGCAGAGGCAGGCAGATCTCTGTGAGTTCAAAGCCAGCCTGATCTACAGAGTGAGCTCCAGAACATCCAGAGCTACACAGAAAAACCCTGTCTGGAAAAAAACAAACAAACAAACAAACAAAAAAAAAAACAATTGAAATATCTAGCAAGCATTGAGACAAAAAGGAAGAAATGAATGGCAGTGGTTAATTAGATGAATATGTTTAGAGAAGGCTAAAGCTAAACAAACTAAAAGGCTGTGGTTTGTGGTCTGGGTAGCAGCCTGGGAGATAAGGAGGAAAAACAGCACACAGAAATGAGCAGGGGTGGAGGGAGGCAGGAGCTTCTGCCATGCCTAACAACCTAAGTTCCACCAAAAGTATACTGTTCCATTTATTCCAGCCTTGTGGCTACTAAATAACCTCTTTTAAAGTAGTGGAAACAAAAGCACAGAGGAATTAGGCCATTTATCCAATATCATGTCATTAACATATGGTAAAACCAAATTGTTAAAATCAGGCAGTCGGAATGATTTCTGCCTAAGGGGTAAAAATACCATAAAGCTCGCCATCTTGAATTTGTAGTAGTGCAAGGGACAAAGAAGCATATTAACTGTCTTAAATACTAGCAAACATGCTAACTTCTACATAGCAACAAGAATCTCATTTTTGCATTACTAGCCTATTGTGATTTGTCTGGGGTACAGGAAATCAGCATAGGCTTATAAAGTAAGACTGTTCCAGCAGCAGCAGGTATGCACTTGTTTCTCTGCAGATGGCTGACCAAGTGAGGGGAAGTGGTCAGCCTTGCTCAGCTTCAGCTAAAAGTCACCAGTGCTTTACTTTTTAACATTCAGGGGAGTGTGCTTTTTGGAAACTTGATTACTGCCTTCTAATTTGCTAGATTATTAAGGACACAGTGAGATACACAGATCACAATAACTGTAAGCTTTGCTTCCTGTTGCTCCTTCTTATAAGAGTGGTAAAATATATATTGTCTATCAACTGCTCAGGAGTCAGAGATTTCTGCCTGGCTATAGACTCCTGAGAAAGTATGGAATGTATAAGAAACAACTCTCCAAAACTAAGCTTTGATAAAGGAGTTAAGTGTGAGGTGGCTCAGTGGGTAGAGGTGCTGGCCTCATCTCCAAGCATGACCACCTGAGTTCAATCCCTGGAACTCACACAGTAGGCGAGAACTCACATCTGCACAAGTTGTCCTCTGACTTCCACATGTGTACCATGGTATATGCCCACTCCCCATAAATAAATATAATTTTTTGAAACTTTAGTATCTTTAAACCTAAGCCCTATCTATTACTATTTTACAGAAATTCTCAGAATTATAATAGAGTTTTAAATGTTAAACTTTGCTTTAGATCAGGGATCAGCAAGCTGTGTCCACAGAAGGCCAACAGGCAAATATTTTAGACCTGATGGGTCATATGCTGTGTGCTATAATGATATTCAACTCTGCCTTTGCAGTGTGAAGACAGCTATGAATTGTGGGGCGGTGGGCTATGAGAGACAGCTGGGTGCCTGGTCGAGCAGGCTTTGAACCCTGGAGACCCTCAGGGACAGTAGGAATTTGGCCTTGCTCCTGGATCCCTGGCTCCTTTCACATAGCTACAGCCAGCCCCTCACAGAGAGGTCTGTGACCATCAGTCCAGTAAGACAACACTCCTACTAGCCCCTCCACAGGTAGAGGGCATGACTATAGTCCACAGAGCCTCTAGACAGATCTCCATATCAATGAGATACCTAAAGGCCAGAGGGTGTAGCCAATTAAGCATTCCTTCCAAGACCCTCCTCCTTACAAAAGGTATTTAACCTCAGGCCCACCCTGAGAATACCAGGGTATAGCTTCATCCACTTTCCACCATGACCATAAATATCTTAGGACCATAGCCTATGACCTTGGACTATCTCTCTTCTTTGGGGCCCACCATGGAGAACCATGGAAAAGGTCTTCAACTACTGAGCCACCATCTATTCTCACGGATGCAGCCAGAGCTTCTCCCCGTCCCCACTTCAGCTGCTGGTCCATCCAGCCTGTACACTCCCCACTCCTACCCCACCCCCACCCCCACTCCCACCCATCTTGACCCTTCCCTGGCCTCTCAGCAGCACCTGAGAGCCCAAGGGCCGGAGAACCAGTTGGTTCTCAGATGCCTCCTGGCCCGGGGACCCCTAATTCAAGAGCTCTGACCCCCATGGGACCCCAGACTGTGTTCTCTCACCCCCAGAGTGGAGTCCCCTAGCTTCTCTCAGCCTGTCTGGTGCAGGCGTGGAGTGAACACAGTCAAATTCCCTTGCCTCTGCCTCTCTGAGCCTCAGCCCTAGCTCCCTGGGGGTGCCAGACCCAGGACCCATGCCCACACACACTACAGCCCAACAATGAATAACTGAGTATTGCTGCATTCCAGTAAATTTTATTTACAAAACCAGAAAGTAGGAGACAGCTAAGTGGGTAAAAGTGCTTGATGTGAAAGATAGGACCTGTGTTCAAATCCCAAGAAAACACTAAAAGGCAGGAAATAGACATAAGTGCCTGCCTGTAAACCCAGGATTGGGGCACCGAGGAAGGTAGATGCCTAGAAGCTTGAGTGAGAGATTCTGTCTCAGAAAACAAGGTGTGATAAAAACCAAGGCGAATGATAAAAGATTCCATCCCCCACTGTGTTTTCAGGGTACACACTCAGTGCATCTACCACACACACATCAGACAACAAAGCCAGATGTAGTCTGCTGTGTGTAATGCATCAAATCCTGCTCTAAAGAGATGTTCTCACATTGTATGTATCAGACTTACCTGTGCAGTTTAAAAGGTAGGTTCCTAGGCTCTAGCTAGCCTTAGAAAACCAGTCTCTAAGGACAGGTTCTGGCAATGAGCAGTTTACTGAGATCCACGAGTGGTATGCAAACCATACTTCAGAAAGTTTTATAGTATTATTGTGGGGAATCCACCAAAGAAGACTGCCTTCCTATGAGTTGAACCTTCATAGAAAGTCTAAGTCAGCTGGCCAGTGACTACACTGGGTGTTCAGGTACAAGGAGTCCTTGCTCTAGCTGCCTTGAGAGGCATGTGTCATAGATTTTTCTGATTAGAGCTTATGGTTCTTGGGGCACTGTGAGCCTTTCAGTTGAAGCCTGAAAAACTGAGGCACTCCTTTAGGCAGTGAAGTATTCAGGCCACCCATGATTCTCTGTGTTCTCTAGGAGTCAGCAAAGCATGTGGAGGCTTGACAAGACAATTAGTCTTAGACATTAGTCTTGTATACCCTGTATAGCTTGTAAACGTCATAGTATCTTGGCAACTACAGTTGTATTGGTCCTGGCAACCTCCATTGTTTTCTGTTACTGATAAGGTATACAAAATCTGATTGCTTGCAATGAAATTCAGCTTCAGTCTTGCTAAGACCCCTCCATCCCAAACTGGTTTTTATTTCTCACCCACCCTATCAGGAGACACTGGCTTGGTAAGCAAGTGCTGGAACTTACATTCAGGATCCCACTGTAGCTCCAAGCCTTTCTCAGGATGAGCTTTTAAGCACAAAACATATTCTGAGCTGACAAATGTACTGGCTAGTTTTATGTCAACTTGACACAAGTTAAAGTCATCAGAGAGGAGAGAGCCTCAATGAGAACATGCCTGCATAAGATCTGGCTATAAGGCATTTTCTTAATTAGTGATCAATGGGGAAGGGCCCAGCCCATTGTAGGTGTTTGTTTTCATTTTGGCAGATGATATTGTCTACGTGCTGAGTTTTATGGCTGAATGGTACTTTTACCATGGAGCCAGTTGTGCTAAGATCTGGGGCCTAGTACGGTCTGGGGTACGATTCCCCACTGGTTAATGAATCAAATTGACTCATCCTGCTGTAAAGAGGTATAGTTCATCCTAAGGACCATTACTTTTACTGAACTGATACATAATTGGCCATATAGTTTAAGATCCAGGGTCCTGATACTAATTCAGCCAGAATTAGAATTAAAGGCCCTGCCAATGCTAATAGAAGAGTTGCTAGCCAGAAGAACCAAGAAAATACAGATTGGTATCAATTGTTTGATTTGTGTCTTTGTCTTGTTCTCTTTTTGAAGTTTTTCCAACCATAGCAAGATTTCCTTAAGGTACTACTGATCAGTTAACTCAGAAACAAATTTCTCCTAAAGCCAGACATAGTCCATTTTGTCTTATGAAAAGTCTAAGCTTCTCCAGTTTTGTAGGACTATTTCTGTAAAGGAATATACCTGTTGCTTTAATTTAGAAATGGAAATTTTTAATGCCTCTAGGTCCTGATCAGCCTATTTAGTTTGAAAAGCATCAGAAGAGGCACATTTAGTCAAACTATTAGTACATGTCCAACAAGTAGTCTCAGGACCTCAGTAATATTGCTGTAATCCAGATGAATTAACCCATAAGGCAGAAGAGCAGAAGTCAGAATAAGGGCAAGTGTATAGTTAAAAGCTTTGGATATTAGAAAAGTTTCAGCCCACTGTAGGTCCTCCAACATTAATTTGGGCTACCCCCAGTTACTCTGAGTTTTGTCAGTCGATGGGCTAACAGTTTGGTTAGTTCCAACCCCTATATAGTCAGGAGGCCAGGGATCTAAGCAAAACCAGCAATCCTGCCCAATTTATAACTGGGAATAATTAACCAAGTGGTGGACCTTGTCAAAAGTGGAAAATAGAGTTGGGATCTCTCAGCTTCCTGGACATCAAGAGGTGGGACTCCGACCCTGGGTGTGTTTAGGACCCAAAACAAAGATCTGAGGACCTGGCAGGGAAGCAGTTTCTAGTAAATCTATCCTTATGGTCCCTTTCTATGACATAGAGTCTGATTCTCCAGGTTTTTTCTGTTTCTCAAATGTCAGAAAAATTATAAAGAAAATTTCCAGGAAGCCTCAGTTTTACAACCCCAATTTTTGTAATAGAAACTCCTTCGTTCCTAGCAACCAGGAGGCCCAGCCACAGGGCATGCATACAATTATAAATTCCGTATCCCTATCCCAAAATATGAACTTCCAAATCTTTCCTTTCTCCAATACAACTATACATTTAAAATAGTCATCAGTGAGCAGAGGTCAAGGTGAGTATGAGTTTCTGGTCTGTAGTCACGCTAGCTAATACCTTCCCTGCATCTGTCTTCCTTAGTTCTCAGGTCCAGGCCTGAGAGTAGCAGTGAGTAGACTGTAACTCTGTATTCATATTAAACAAGAACCTTAGGAAGAGGGAAAGGGGCAGTGAATGGAAGGGCCTGGTACCTGATGAAACCTTAATTTTAATGAGTCCATAGTCTGGCAGACAGGCCATTTGGTAGCAGTGACTGTGGCTTCTGCAGCTTCTGCTTTCTTGACCTGGGTGTGATGGATCTATGTCTCCATCTACCTTCATAGCTGTAGGAGTGAAGAGAATCACCATGTGGTCTCCTTTCCAAGTTGTTTCCAGCTCCCCTTTGGCTACCCACTTAACTCAGATGGTACACTGGACTTGAACAAGGGGAAACTGGGGGTAGACTTGAAGGTTGGCTGAGTCTCTCAGAGAGTCCAATGAATAGCCTGTATGGAGAACTGGAGGGCCTGTTGTGACTTGAGAAAGGAATGTTTAGAGAATTCTACTAATTGCTGGTCTGAGCCTGGGAAGTCTTTCAAACATGATCTCACTGTGAGTAAATCCCTTCCTATATGGGGTACAGCAGGCCTGAGCACAACCAAGGAAAGACATCTTTTCACACTTCACCAGACTCTAGTGAGAATTTTGTCAGGGTTTTTTAATGTCCTAATTTTGTTGTTGCTGTTGTGTTGTTTTGTTTTTAACCTGTCCAGAATTCTGAGGTCTATATGCACAATGAAGTTTTCAATCTATATCGAAAGCTATTAATTGAGAGGTTTTGGCTATGAAAGTTGGACCCCATTGCTAGGGGAAGGCCAAATTAGGGGACCAGCTTCTGTAGGAGCTTATTAAGCTACAATTTGAGAAGTTTCAGTTTAGGCAGGAAAAGGCATCTATAAAAACTAGCAAGTATTTTTATTCTCCCCTTGCAGGCCAGATCTTGGTGAAGTCAGCTTTCCCAATGTTTGCTCGAGTGTTGGTCTCTCATTTGGACCCCTTCTCGGGTAAAGGCTCTCTGCTTTGGATTTACTTGAGCACCAACCTGGCACCTGGCTGAGACATCTCATTCTAGTCTATATAACACAGGTATAACTAATATGCATTTGTAGGCTAGGTATAATATACCTTGGTCTGAGCAACTCAGAAAATTTTATGGATTCCCAATGAGTAGCTTGATGAAGGTCAGTTACCATGAAACCAGAGTCCTGCAGTTGTTTCTAGGAGAATGATCTTTCCCTCTGGCTTCCTCCACAAACCTGTGGGTTTGAGATGTCCATTCCTTCCTCTTGGTTATGCCATGGAGTCTCAGGCAGCACAAGGTTGGAATATGTCATCTGTCAGGGGCCAACAAGCTAATAACTAGCAGGTGATCTTCCTGAGATGAGTCTGCCTTGGATTAAAAATCCACAACAGATTTTCTCCAATAGACAAGGCCCAGGAGAACTTTATTTTAGGAAAGATTCCTGCTATTAATATGCTTTTCTTGGTATTATTATTAAATATATATAACAATCACTAGGTATTAGCCCAACCTTTTGAGCAGATCTTTGGAGAACAATGAAGATATACTATCTTGTAGTGATGCTATATAGACAAATAGATTATGTCTTAATTCTTAATGATAATCCTATAAGAATTCCTAAAATTATATCAGTATTTATTAAGCTCTTTTATAGTGGGACTGCTATTCAGTTCTCTCTGATAATCAAAACTGCAATGAGAACTCTGCAAGTCTTTAGTGTCACCAGTCAATTGCTTCTGAGATAGTAAGCAGGCATTCTACTACTCAGAGCACATTCCAAAAGGTTCTAAAGCCATTAACCAAAAGTCATAAAAAGGGGACTAATGATTTATTATAGGTGCTAGGACAGAAGATAAAATATTGACTGGGTTTATCTATGCAAAACTTCACTAAAAACTTAGTTATGGTTTTGAAGTCTCCATGAACCTGTTAAGCTTAGGACAGATAATGAATGTTTAGTCAGATAATTACTCCTAATGGATATTCATGTAAACATTCTCTTATTTGATTTATGACTTGAATTTATGTGTAAACTTGTGATGAGCTTTTTGCCATGTGATTATGTATTCAAAAAGATGTACAAGTGTTGGGACAATCTCTCCCTTTATCCCCTTTTTCTTACAAGCCCTTTCCCCCTTTTTCCTTAGAGAGCTTTCATAGGAGAAACTTTTTACAACTTAGAAACAAACGCTAAAATCACTTTTCAAAGTGTTCCTGTTTCTTCTAGCAAGCTGAAAAGTTAGAGCTTCACAGTTCTGGCAGAGATAGAACAAAGGCTACTTATTTAATCCCCTCTCCTCCCCTATCCCCCCACCCCAATGCCCCCCCTCCCCCGCCCGCTGTTAGGCTACAGGTGTTAATCACCTAAGCCAGGAGCTTTTAACCCTCAGAAAGAGCAAGAAAGTTTTTAGGACCTTTTAGAAGTTATCATCAGCATTCAGTATAATTAGAGAGCTCAAATGCGAGTGGGGATCAAGTGACAAAACACATGAGCATTCAGAGTGGGACAGGCAGGGGGGTGGAGGGGATGAGGTGGGGTCTGTGACCTGGCAGAGGCAAAGGGAATCAGATCCCCAACAAGATGGGGCACAGGTCTTAATCTGGAGCAGTTTCTCATACTGGTTAATAAAGGAAAACAGGAGTGACAGAAACACATAGGAAGACACACAGTAAAAATAAAATCCACCAGGGGTGGCCGCCATGACATTCACGGATCCTGCACACTGGATCAGCAGCCATGTCTAACCTCTCCAATGTGTCTAAATTACTTTGTCAGGAGGTCTTTGTTTCAACAAACTCTTATTAAAACTCACATAAGAAGAGAAAGTATAATATCACTGTAGGCTTCTAGAAGCTGCTTCCAGAGTCAATAATCAGTAAAAACAACACTGGCTAAATTGAAAAGAGCATGTTTTAATTGTCAGAAATCAGTCACCCACCCAATCTGTCAGAGGAAGTGATGTTCAGTCAGGGATAACCTCTCTTCTTCAGCTCTCCAGGTTTTCCTAGGAAGAACAGTGAGAATCCTAGTCAAAAGGATGATCCTTAGGAACTGTCTGAGAATCCAGAGAGATTCCTTCAGGGACTACCATATCTCTTACTACAACTTTTATTGACCCCAGGAATGAAAAGGAGTAGCCTAAGATAGCGGAAGCATTACAAATTATTAAGATATAGGCTTAGTGTTTACCTTTTAATGAGAGAGAACAAGAAAGGAATGAATTTTGGTGCATGGGAAAGTGTAGAGATCTTATAAGAGTTAGGAAAGAGAAACCAGAATCTGAAATCAGAATATAATGTATGAAAAAAAAACTATTTTCAATAAAAAGATTAAATATTTATAAAAGATAAAGGTGCTATGTAGTGATGGCACATGCCTTTAATACCAACACGCATTTGAGATTTCGCAGATCTCTGTGAGTTTGAGGCTAGCCTGATCTACAGAGTAAGTTCTAGGACAGCCAGGGATACACAGAGAAACCTTGCCTCAAACAACAACAACAACAAAACAGAAACAAAAAAGACAAAGGCTTAGTATGCTGCCTACAGTCAACTCTACAATAGATGAGACAAACTAGTTTTTTTTTCTATTGAAAAACATTTTTTTCACTGTATTTTGAACATGTTTCCTCCTTCCCCACTTCTTCCCAGATCCTTCCCATCCCTACCTACCCAACTTTATCTTCTCTCTGTCTCTCTGTCTCTGTCTCTGTCTCTCTCTTTAAAAAACAAACAAGGGCTGAAGAGATGGTTCAGCAGTTAAGGGCACTGACTGCTCTTTCAGAGGTCCTGAGTTCAATTCCCAACAACCACATGGTGGCTCACATCCATCTGTAATGAGATCTGGCACCCTCTTCTGGTGTGTCTGAAGACAGCTACAGTATATTCATGTACACAAAATAAATCTTTAAAAAAAAAATTAAAAAAAAATTAAAAAACAAACAAAACCCAAGAAGTACATGCTCTCGTGTACACACACACATGCACACTCCCCCCACAAAACCACAACAATAGAAACCAAAATATAGGAGTAAAAGACAAATCAGAGAAAAAAAATGCCTAAACAAAGCAAAATGAGACTTAAACTGTATAAAAATACTATTGAGTTTGTTTTGTATTGGCTATCTGCTCCTGGGTGTGGGGACTACACCCAGTGAGACTCCATTGGAAAAAAATAATTTTTACTTTGCCAGCAGGTACCAATTCCAATTAGCTTTTTGGTGAGGGATTTGAGCCTGTGTCTACTTCCTGTCTCAGTGCTGCAATTACACTTGCTTTGAACCAGTACATATGGTCACAGTCTCTGAATTCATATGTGCATCAGTCCTGTTGTGTCTGAAAGACTCTGTTTCACAAACTGCTTTTTTTTTTTTTTTTTTGGTTGGGTAATAATAAGATTATTCTGGGGGCTAGGAAACGGCTTGGTAGGTAAAGTGCTAAGCACAAGCATGAAGATAGGAGTTCAAATCCCCAAAGCATATAAAGATGGATGTGGTAGTGTACATCTCTAATCCCGGTGCTCCTACATCAGGATGGGAGGCAGAGACAATTCCCAGAAGCTCATGGGCCAGCTAGCTTCACATATGCAGTGGAACTACAAAGAGACTCTGTATCAAACACAGTGAGAAGCTAGGACTGATGTCCAAGGCTGTTCTCTGGCCTCCACATATGAGCTGTAGCATGCACATGCCTGAACTCAGAAGCATATGAAAGTATATAACACATACCACACACACATACACACACACACACACACACACACACACACACACACACTTTCCTTAACACATATTAAAGGTGTCAAAGATTCAGGCCGGGTGGTGGTGGCGCACGTCTTTAATCCCAGCACTTGGGAGGCAGAGGCAGGTAAATTTCTGAGTTCAAGGCCAGCCTGGTCTACAGAGTGAGTTCCAGGACAGCCAGGGCTACACAGAGAAACCCTGTCTCGAAAAAACCAAAATAAAAACAAAACAAAAAAACCCAAACAAACAAACAAACAAACAAAAAAGAATAAAGATTCAGAAATTCACCAGGAAGCAGATGAAGGCAGGCTGAGATTAGAACTGCACCACACCACACTTTGTAGCTGATTGTACAGACATGGTAGGGATTAGCTTTACGGCCAGCAGTCAGCATCTCAGGCAGCACTGTCCAATCCTCGAAGGCTGAGCTTCTATTTCTCTTTTCCATGACAATTTCTCAAAAGGTTCATAATTAATTAAGAGTCCTAGTTATTAAAACCAAAATGGCACAAATGCCTGGCAAAGCATGGGACTTTACAGGTACTTACCCATCCTCCCTGGTCCTGGATAAACCCTCGGATGGCTGGGTTCCCGTTGATCAGGCCCGTTATGCAGGTAGCCACTTGTGTTGCTATTTTTGGAGCCTTACGGACCACATATCCAAGAAGTTTTACTGACACTGCCAAAAAGGCTCTTTCAAAAGCTAAGGTAGGATCCTGAGTACACCAGGTTGTGCTGAGAGACTGTACTGTGTCCTTGAGTATAGTTCCTGCCTAAGGAGAAAACAGGCTCTGTTAGTTGTGACTCCGACAGTATCAGAGGCTGCAAGTCTCAGATGTGCTCAGGGGTGGCAAATGTACCACTGGCAGCATGGGGTAATATTAGAGGGCAGGTGGGCAAATTTCATCTTAATATTCTATTAGTTTGATATTAAAAATGTTAACTAACCTACCGAGCTCAGAATTTCAGATGTTATTGGGTAGGATGAACAACTTATTTTGAAAGAAAACTATTAAGCACATGACAGTGAGCAAGTCAGACTGTGAGAAGGGATTATTTCCATAATCAGGGAATGTGTAGCAAAGTCTGATGTTAAAATAAATAACAACAAAAACATCTTCTTTTCTCCTCTCAAATAAATTGGTACAAAAACTGTTAGATGGGGTCAAGGCAGATCTTTGAGGCACAAAGGGACCCAGTACTGTCAGAGCAGAGTGAAAAGTCCTAAAATAATAACAACAATGGTAAGCTTTGGAAGATACCTATAGCCGGGCAGTGGTGGTGCACGCCTTTAGTCCCAGCACTTGGGAGGCAGAGGCAGGTGGATTTCTGAGTTCAAGGCCAGCCTGGTCTACAGAGTGAGTTCCAGGATAGCCAGGGCTACACAGAGAAACCCTGTCTCAAAAAACAAAACAAACAAACAAACAAAAAATAAAAGGAAGATACCTATTTCTGAGGGGTTTTGTTTGTTTTTACATTTATGTATCTCCTTACTTAATGTGTGTGTGTGTGTCTGTGTCTGTGTGTGTCTGTATGTGTCTGTGTATGTCTGTGTGTGTGCATGCATGCCATAGTGCATATGTGTCAGAGGACAACTTACAGGACATAATTTTTTCCTTCCACATGTGTATCCTGAGGACTGATCTCAAGTTGTCACAGCAGTTAGCAACTTTACCCATGAAGCCATCTCACTGGCCCTGTATCTTAGTTTTTCAGCATTACTTTTCACTGAGAGAAACCAGAGCTCCCTGGAGAATAACTGAGTCCCAGCTAGTGTAAGACCTGTGCTAGAAAGCAAGGAAATTTGAAACGTGACAAAGAGACACAGTTCTCTCAACAGAATAGGACAAACTCAGGTTTGTTCAGGGGTATTCAACATTTCCCATAATCTTCTAATGTCAAGGTCATAAAATATAAGAAAAGACTAAGGGACCAATACAGACCGAGGGAGACTAGGAAACATAACTAAATGCCACCCATGAATCTGGTGTGGGTATTTTTTGGCTTTGGGTATAATATAAATTATATTGTTGGGACAAGTGACAAGAATTTCATGAATGGTAAGGATTCAGTACTACTGTGTCACTGTTCATTTCCTGGGCTTGACGGTTACATTGTGGTTTTATAAAAAAAAAAAAAAAATCTTTCTTGGGAAGTATAAAAGCATTACAGAGTAAGGAACTGTCCTGTTAACTATTCTCAAATGTCTGGAGAAGTTCTCTATACCATATTTCCAACTAAAGTTTGAAATTGTTTCAAATGTCTTCCCCCGACCCAGGGTCGTTGGTTTGTTGTTGTGTTGTTTTGTTTGTTATTGTCCAAAATATAGAAGAAAAAAGTAGACCCAGCTATTGGCCATTTATGACACCTCAGGGCAGTAGCTGGAAGTAGATTATATCTGAATGTAATGCAGACACACCCCTAAGCTGTTCATTAGGAAGAATAAAGTGTGCTTGTGAAATAAGTCTGGGTTCAAAACCTATCTTCACCATTATAGAGTATGTTTCTTACTTATTCCCTTATGCCTCTATTTCTTTTATGTGCTTAAATGGTATGGAGTCAGGAAGAATACACTGCAGGCCTACTGTGAATAAGGCATGGTTCAAAATTATATGAATACTGCAGAGAAGAAAGCAAGCTTGATATTTGTTCATGGTATCAACTGCTGATTCAGAGATTCTAAGAGTAGCAGTTTCTTTAATGATTTACACACAAGTATAATGATTAAACAATGAAATGCGATCATGCAAAGTAATAAGTACTTGCTGTTGTTGATATAATCAGCAACATTTACTGGGACATGGTCTTGTGATCTTCATAGCTAATACAAAGTCCAAGTGCTAATGCCAGAAATCAGAGTTCTGATGAGAAACCAGTAGGCTCCTTTAAGAGGTTAACTTTAATTGTATCAGATTTCTGAACTATCCAATATTTCTGAATCTTACTACTAGACTCTAGGATAAGGGGAAAAGCCCACTCCCAACAAAATTAAGCATTAAAAATATAAATAATGGGGTTGTTGAGATAGCTCAGCAATTAAAGATACTTGCCACACTAGCCTGGTAACCCAAGTTCTATCCCTGAAACCTACGCAAAGGTGGAAGGGGACAATTCCACGAAATTGTCCTCTGGCCTCCACAGACATGCAGTGGCACATATGTCCCCCTCCCCACATCATACACACATATACAATAATAGTAATAATTAATAATAATAAATATACATAAAAGATTATTTTCAAAGGACAATGAACTATGAGCACGATCTATGCACACAAAGGGCAGCTCTGATAAAGCCTGTGAGTTCCTTCTATAGTACTCGGTTTTTAATAATGTCTGAAGAATTAGCAGTCACATTTCTTTCTATAGCTTTTTGAACAAACATATACCTCCAAATCCTCACAGACTATTTCTATTCCTAGTATACAGAAGTAGAAATGAAAGAAAGTAAAATAAGGAAGGAAGGAAGGAAGGAAGGAAGGAAGGAAGGAAGGAAGGAAGGAAGGAAGGAGAAAATTAGAGTTTGAAATGGATCAGAACAGCAAACAACACTAAAAAAGCAAAAATCAGACCTGTCCTCGAATGGTTTCCGCAATGATTCTATTGGCAGGAGCTTCCAGCTCTCCATTGAACTGGTCACCAAGCATTCGAAGGCGGCCAGCAATGATAGCCACATCAAAAGAGCAATCCTCTCCTAAGACAGAGAAAATACTTTCACCATGCTTGAAGGAATAGAAAGTCTCCTGAATCTGGGCAAAAGAGAAATGTTCTCTAGTTTTATTTTTTGTTTTTGTTTGTTGATAGAGAGGGTTTTTCCAGGTACCCCTGGCTGTCCTAGAACTTACTCTGTAGACCAGGCTAGCCTCGGTTACATTTTCAATTCTTTTTTTTTTTTTTTTTTTTTTGGTTTTTTGAGACAGGGTTTCTCTGTGTAGTCCTGGCTGTCCTGGAACTCACTCTGTAGACCAGGCTGGCCTCGAACTCAGAAATCCACCTGCCTCTGCCTCCCAAGTGCTGGGATTAAAGGCGTGGGCCACCACTGCCCGGCTACATTTTCAATTCTTTTTTAACAGTTTTGACATTGTTTATTGTCAGTAGTAGCAGTCAGACAATCCTCTCTATTGAAAAGATCTTTTATTTCAAATGTTGCTACAAGTTTAGGACTTGCTTTTTAAAACTTAAAAGAGAGGAAGCAGACTCTGATTCTATTACCCACCTGTAATCACCATCTCAGCCTAGGAGCCTTACCTGAACATGGTTCGTCTGCATCGGGTAGGTTCCTGAAAGCAGCCTGGGATGTTGGGGTCAACAAGTCTTTGAGTAGAGCATTCATGATGTATTCTGTTTGCTCCTCAAATGTCCCAGGATTTTTCATTTTAGACATTCTCCACAAAGCAAGTGGTCTTCAGCTCAGCAGAAAGTTAAGAGAACCTGGCAAACCAGTTGTACCTGCCTACCACTTATTGCTTCCTAACTGGATGTGTCCTAGAATAGTTCCCACTAATTTTCTGAACGTAACTGTTCAAAGGGGTGTGACTTCTCACAAGACAAAGACTTTTCATTTCCTTATCTCAGAACCACACCCTTGCCAGTATGTAATGAACAGCTCTTATAGATAAACAATCTATAGCTGAAATAGAATTGAGGAAGATTCTCTTGAGTAATTTAATTAAGAAATACTTCCTGTTAGGTTCTGTAACTAATGTAATTTAAAGGGAGGTGAGAGACCAGCATTCAACTTCTGACTTGGGCATTCATTTGGCACAATTAGACAAGGATTATTCCCTGATCATTTGTATGTAGAAGACTATATACGTGGCACTACAGACAACATAAAAAATGACACTGGCATGGTTCCTTGTGAAGCATACAGATACAGCGGATTAGGAGCGTATAAAACCTTGTAGTCTGGGAAAGCTTCCTTAGAGTAGGTTTTAAAAGACAAGTAGGGATTTATTAGGCAAAACTAAGATAAAACAAATAAAGAAATAAGACTGTTGTGGAAGAATAGCAAAGATAAAGGCTAGAACAGTGGAGGAAAAACCTGCTAAGGGGATTGAATAATTAGAGTAACAAGATATTTCAAAGGGAAATTATACAAATTAAGATAACACTATCTGAAATGATGTGACACTGTCTGTTATGTGGTAAATGGCAAATGTCCTCTGTTTAGCCTAAAACTTGGTGATCAGGAGACAGTGATTCATTCTTTAACAAGAAGTTTGTCCTAAAGTATTAAACTTCATTGTTGTTTTAGGAGACCTCAGGATTGACCACTTACCTGCAGTGGCTGCCTGGTCTAAAGAGTGAGCTCCAGAACAGCAAGGGCTACACAGAGAAACCCTGCCTCAAAAAAAACAGAAAAATAAGATTTGAAAATATTTCTCTTTTGCCCAGATTCCCATTCCTTCGAGCACAGCAGTACCCTATTCTCAAATCTGGGTTTAGCTTAAGAAGGCAGCCTTCAGCTGGAGAGAAGGTGTTGAGGTCTGGGTCTCAGATGCATCATTTTAACCTACCAGCAAACCTAACACCTAAATTTCTCTTATCCAGTAAAATAAACAGTTTCAACTGTAACAATAAGAAATTCAAGCATAAACAGTAGGCCAGTTATTCAAAATGGGATTTCTATCCTGCAATATAACCAGAGGCAATATTCTATTTTCTGCCCATTCTAAAGGAATAAATGAATAAACAAATACAACAATAAAAACAAACATACACAAACACACACCTATTAGAATGGCCAAAATCCAGAATGGAGCACCAGCAAATGCTGGAGACGATGTAAAGTGACAGACTCTCATTTACTCCTTGTGTGAATGGGATATAGTACAGACACTTTGGAAGAGTTTGGCAGTTTCTTTAAGAAGAAAAAAGAAAGCTATAGCATTTGTGTTATTATGTAATACAGAAATTGCACTCCTTAGCTTTAATCTAAAGAATTGAAAATTTACATACAAAAACCTGCTTGTGGATGTTTATGAAAGCTTTGCTTATTTTTGAGGTAGGTTCTCATGTAGCCTGGCTGGCCTCTAAGATACTATGTAACCAACAATTACCTTACTTTTATCCTACTGACTCCACAGCCCCAAATGCCAGAATTGTGTCTACCATCTCTGGTTTATTGGTAGAAAGCCAACCAGAATTTCATGCACACTAAACAAGCACACTACCAACTGAGTTAAACCCCCAGCCCTGTTTATGGACGTTTCAGTGGAAGAATGGATAGATCGGCCTCAATACATCTAAAGATATTATACAGCCTTAAAACGATGAGCTAATTAGTCATGAAAAGAAAGGAGGAATTTAAGTAACTGGACTTTTGCTAAATTCAGCAATTGTAACAAATGTTCCACTCTGGATTGGGGATGTTAGGAATGCACCTGGTATTCTCAACGTCCCACACTGGGTTAGGCCCTCCCACGCCAATCATTAATCAAGGAAACAACCCACAGACATGCCCACAGGCCAATGATGGAGTCATTCCTCTGTTGAAGCTACCTCATCCCAGATGACGAGTTTGTGTCAGGTTGACAAAAAGTACCCAGGACAGTCAGTTACCATTAAGTTGTTTCCATACCTTTAACATCAGATAATCCCTCTTGGTTTGGCTTCAGTATCTGAATCAGTGAATCATGTTGGCTTTGATATGTGGAGTATGGATATGAAATGAAGTTACAAGTGCATTGTGGGTCTAATGTTTCCACCTAAGGAAAAACTAACTTACTGTTTGAACTTTTTCGTATGTTAAATGTATTAATAAATTAGAATACAAAGTTGACTGTACTAAAGGAACTTTGTTCTGACTCCTCTACTTAACAGAGAGGGAGAGGAAATGGGAAAGGGAAGGAAGAGCAATAGCATGAGCACAGGTATACCTTCAGGGCGAATTCTAGGACAGAATTCTCTTCACATAGAGCCAGCCACTAAAAATGTGAGAATTCTATTGAATACATTTATGACATATTCCCTGAAAAGTGCTAAGTACAAATCTGGAGGCTGGAGAGGTAGCTCAGCAGTTAGAAGCACTTGTTGCTCTTGAGGATACACATTCAGGTCCCATCACCCACTTGGTGGTTTACAATCCAGTTCTAGGTGTTCTGGCACCCTCTTCTTGTTTCCACAGGCACCAAGCACACATGCATTGCACATACATAAATCCAGGCAGAACATTCATAGTCAGTAAATAAAAATAAATCTGTTTTTAAAAGAAAAAAATGGGGCTGGAGAGATGGCTCAGCAGTTAAGAGCACTGACTGCTCTTCCAAAGGTCCTGAGTTCAATTCCCAGCAACCACATGGTGACTCACAACCATCTGTAATAGAATCTGATGCCCTTTTCTGGTCTGTCTGAAGATAGCTACAGTGTATTCATCATATACATAAAATAAATAAATAAAATTGAAAATGTACAGTAACACAGCTAGTATTAAAACAAACAAACAAACAAACCCCCAAAACAAGTTCACACATTAGAAATGGCAGAGTTCTTTTGGTTTTGTTTTTTTATTTTTTGAGACTAAATTTTTCTGTGTAGCCCTGGCTGTCCTAGAACTCCCTCTGCAGACAGAACTCTTTAGTGCTGGGTTAAAGTCAAGCGCTACCATAGCTGGGCTAGAATATAAATTTTAAATCAGGTCTGTGTTTGAACAGATGGCTCAGCAGTTAAGAGTACTTTTTACTCTTATAGAGGACTCAGCAGTGGTGGCGCACTCCTTTAATCCCAGCACTTGGGAGGCAGAGGCAGGCAGATTTCTGAGTTCAAGGCCAGCCTGGTCTACAGAGTGAGTTCCAGGACAGCCAGGGCTACACAGAGAAACCCTGACTCGAAAAAAATAAAAATAAAAATAAAAAATTCAGAGGACTCAGTGCCAGTTCCCAGAACTCCTAGCCAACAGTCATCTATAATTCCAGCTCCAGAGGATCAGACACTCTCTTCTGATTTCCACAGGTCCTGTATAAACATGATGCACAGACATATATAAATGTTAATCTTTTTATTATTTTTATGTACATGAGTATTTTGCCTGCACATATGTCTGTACCATGTACATGTCCAGTGCCTGAGGAGGCTAGAGGATGAGGATGTCAGATCTTCTGGAACTGGAGTTCATAAATTAATAAATCCTCCAAATAAAAATAGCAGAATAGAAATTTGAGATGTCACAGAAATGGCTCAGCAGATAAGAGCACTGGCTACTATTCTACAGGGCGTGGGTTCAATTCCCAGCACCACATGGCCGCTCACAACTGTCTGTAACTCCAATTCCAGGGGAACCAATACCCTCACACAGACAGATATGCAGGCAAAACACTAATGTATATAAAATAAAAATAAAACCGTAGGTTAAAAAAAAATTGAAATTAGGTCTCAGTCTGGAGAGCCAACTCAGACTATAAATTACCTGCTACACAACCATGAGAACCTGAGTCTGAATCCCTAGCACAGATATAACATGCTGGGCATGGCATGCACCTGTCATTCTAGCACCGGAGAGGCAGAGACAAAGGTTTTCACTATGGCTTGCTGGCCAATCAGTTTAGATGAATCAGTAAGCTCTAGGTTCTATGAGACTTGTTTTAAAACACTAAGGTGGAGAACAAGGGAGGAAGACATCTAATATTGACTACTGACCTACACAGATATGCACAAATATGCATATGCACTTACACACACACACACTAATTAATAAAAATTAAAGTCTGTCTTACCTCAGGCTCAAGCTTTTCTCACAATAGTAAGCCAACCTCCTTTCCATTTCACTGCTGATATACTTATGGGTAAATGCTATCTTTGGAATGTAATCTCAACTTCTTTGCATCATCTTGTATAATCAATATTCTAAGGCCATAGAAACAGAGTATAGAGTCTCAGGGATATTGTGGACTATATTTAATGCCTTATTTACTCCATTGGCCACTCAATGCAAACCCGCTGAAGCCCCGCTGAAGCCCTTCCCTGAAGCCCACTTCCCTTCATCCTTGCAGTCCTAATTTCATCCTCCCATTTTGTACTGGAAAACAAGGAGGCTATAATGCTTTCACTGACATTTGGTTTTTCCTTTATTTTGCCACTCTCTAACCATAACAACCAAGATCAGTCTCCTCAAAGCCCGTCTCATGACAGTGGTGGTTCTCAACCTTCCTAATGTTGCAAACCTTTAATACAGTTCATCATGTTGTGGTGACTCCCAACCATAAAATTATTTCATTGCTTCATAACTCTAATTTTGCTACTGTTATGAGTCATAATGTAAATATCTGGGTTTTCCAATGGTCTTAGGTGACCCCTGTGAAGAGGTCATTTGACTACCAAAGGGGTTGTGATGTTCTGAATTCAATTCTTGTTACCCACATAGCAGAAAGCAAGAAATGAGTTGTCGCCGGGCGGTGGTGGCGCACGCCTTTAATCCCAGCACTTTGGAGGCAGAGGCAGGTGGATTTCTGAGTTCGAGGCCAGCCTGGTCTACAGAGTGAGTTCCAGGACAGCCAGGGCTACACAGAGAAACCCTGTCTCGAAAAACCAAAAAAAAAAAAAAAAAAAAGAAAAAGAAATGAGTTGTCTTAACTTTTAAATGCATACTCTGGCACTCACACACACATCCATATATGCACAAAATAAATATCTTAAAGAAGACCTAATTCTTCTAATTACTTTTTAATTAATAATTAATTACTAGTACTAATTACTATTAATTCTAATTCAGTCTACTTATAGCTATTCATTCAACAATATTCACTAAGAAATATTATGGTGAATGTATTGTAAAGACATAAGGAAAACAAGACCTTCATTCCTTCAATGCCCTTAAATTTATTCAGCTGGGAAGACTCCTGAATGAACAATTCCCAAAACATAGGCTCTTTCTTATTAAACAACTCAATGCTACTTACTCTTCACTCTATGAAGAACCTAGTTGAGAGAAATCTTGAGTGAGAAATTATCTATGAAGATAATTTAACCAGACATGATGGATGGCATAAGCCTTTAATCCCAGCATGTATGAGGCAGAGGCAGGAGGATCTTTTTGAGTTTGAGACCAGAATGGTCTACATAACAAGTTTCAGGACAGCCAGGGCTATACAATAAGGCCTTATCTCAAAAAACTCAAAACAGTAGTATAAGTACTACTAATTAATTAAATGTGAAATGCTATCAAAAGCCTTTAAAGATATGCCTTAAACTCAATTTTATGTTCTCTGCTTTCACATGGAAAATCTGCCATATGAAATTCTTGACTAACCTCCTGTAAGACCCTGTACATATCACTTCAGGTCATCCATGGAACTACATGTACATTTCTTTTACAAATTAAACTCTGATGGCAAGGCTGGAGAGATGACTGAATGGTCAAAGGCGATTACTAAAGATACCCAGATTATTGAAGATACCCAGATTACTAAAGATACCCAGATTACTGAAGATACCCAGAACCCATAGGCAAATTGTCCTCTGACCTTCACACAGTGCCATGGTGTGCTCGGGGTGGGGGGCGTGCACACACACACACACACCTAATGTAGTAAGAAATTAAAAGCAACTCTGATGCTAATGTGTCAGCCCTTATACTCTGGACATCTGTCTGTGTGCAATTAACTGATGTTTCATGGTCCCCTTTCTGGATAGTTTGGTCTTCTAGCTTGCTGTCTTTCTGCTGTATTATGGCATTAAAATATCACTGTATAAAATACAGTCAAGCATAAATAAGAACTGAGAAACGATGGCAGTAGAACCGCCAGAAGTATGCCTAGCAACTTTAATTTGTTTTCTTACAGTTAGTATTTATTTGGGAAAGGGTGCACACACACTTGACATGGCAGGTGAGTGGAGGTCAGACAACCACCTTTGGGAGCCAATTCTCTCCTGGGAATTGATTTCAGGTCATCAGGCTTGGTTTTAGCTGCTTTACCCACTAAGCCATCATGCCAGACCATTTAAAAACAACTTTTTAAAATTTATTTATTGCATGGAGTAGAACATACTTTGTGAACATCCATGGCACACATGTGGAAGGATATGAGAATAACATGTAGAAGTTGGTTCTCTCCTTCAGTGTGAGTCAGTGGTATCCAACTCAGGGACACAAGCTTGGCAGCGAGCACCTTACCTGCTAAATCATCTTATCAGGCCCCTTTTTTTCTCGACAGCATCCTATGTATCCCAACCTGGTCTCAAACACCTTATTGTAGCTGATACTGACCTTGAACTTCTAATCACCCTGCTTCCACTTCCTCCTGAGCACTAGGATTACAGGTATGTCCCACTATACACCATTGTATGTTATGGAGTAGATCGAACCTGGGGCCTCAGCCTCTGCATGGCAGCTTTGACAGCTTGAATAAAGATCCGAATGAAGGAAGTGAGTGTCACAAGAAAACATCCTAAAAGAGCTCACAACTAAGAAAAACACACTATGTGTTAAGGCATGAGAGTGAGGAACTGTTCTAGTCAAGAGACAGATGTTAGGGCCTGGGTGTGAAAGAGCACTCAGAGAACCGCAGACAGACCAGTTATCTGTTTTCTTCTTTGGTACACCACTTTGTCAGCATACAGTGCTTCAGGAGTGTGAGTCATGACACTGAAAAGGTACTTTAGATGCCACAAGGGGCTTTTGGAGCCTAACCTAAAAATCATGCCTTGAAATGCAAGAACAGTTTGCTCAAGAAAAAGACTCAAAAATGACAACAGCTACCAACTTCTACAAATGCCAGGCATATTTAATAAATATTACAACCCCTAAAGTGATCAGAGAAATGTCCCCAGCCTATCCTCACCCCATCCTTATCTCCTACCAATACTACCCAATACTACAGTATACATTCTCCTGTTAAAATGGGATCAATGCCTGACAGGCTTGAAAGGAACAAGGTAGGCGACTTTGGGTAAACATAAGAGCGTTGATACAAGGGCTTCAAGCAGCTTTTTAAGACAATAAAGGAACTCTGACAGCTTTTCATCTCACCCAAGGCAAGCAGCAACACTCTGTTAAGATTTTATGTCTCCAACTGTTCCAATCACAGTTTCCAGGACAGATACAAAACCATGCAGGGTTTCAGTCCTCGCCTCATTCTGCTTCACAGAGATTTGCATCTCTGAGTTCTCAGGCTTCAGTAGCAATTCAGTTAAGAAGAGAGCACCAGTATCATCCTGGGCACTGAGGTAGGCTTTCCAGGGCTGTGCCCCAGCCCTGCTCATTGCGATGGTCTGAATGTTCACTACTTTTAGAGCCATTTGTAGAGTGTCGGGCTGGACTTCTCCCTGCCAAGGAAACACCTGCTGGTAAGTAACTTTGAGGCTAAGCCATGTTTTCTCAAAATACTCAGCAGTAAGCTGGAGATTGGGGACTAGCATGAGAGCTTCAGAATCAGGAGGTTCTTGTGTTCCTTCTTTGTTCTCTTCAGAAATCAAGTGTCCTAAAAGAGTGAGAAAGATTTTACAAGAGATGCTCTTTATCAGCATTTTAATTTCACATTTCAAAATACTCCCAGCACTCAGGGTGGAGGGTATTGAAAGCAAGAGACTCAAGTAAGAGAATTCTTGGGCACATAGCCAGCTCAATGCCATATTGGCTATCTTATAAACATCAAAAATGAAACACATTTATACTGTGACTTCTGTCTTCAGATAAATGGCTTATATAAACAATGATGAACTCCCTTCATGCCAACAAAGGATTCAAATTTAGGCAACAGTCTGAAATTTAACTACAAAATTTTACTTTCCACCAGTCACAGCAAGGAGCAGTGGAAAGCTTTACCATGACAAGATGTAAGGTAAACATTATTTTTACCTGATGTTGCAAAGGATGCATTGTGGGGAAGCTCAAGGCGATGACGCTCTACCTTCTGGCATTTAGAAATAGTTGCCCAGTGGGCTTTGCCATACACTGGCGCCAGTGTATTGAAGTCTGAAGCCCAGCTATTCACCGGTCGTTCTGGCTGATCCTCCAAAAGTCCAAGAGATGGGTCAGACTTAGGACTACATAGGATCTGCTTAACTTTATCAATGCCAACTAACAGGAGGCGATAATAGAAGAGACCCCGGTCTCGAACAGCCATATCCTTTTCTTCCTCTGAGAGAAAACAATGGATTGAGTTAAACCTCATTGAGTTTTATTGAGTAAAACACCCTAGTCTCTTCCAACCTCTGTGCCAACCATAAGAGGACAAAAAAAAAAAAAAAAAAAAAAAAAAGAAAGTATCATTTTCTTCTTAAGTCCCAAACAGAACTCAGCAAACAATGAGAGCTGTGAGAGCTGTCAGCATGGATCTCAGCAAGCATTATCCTCTAAACCCACCTATGCAGTAATGCAGCAGCCGTCCCAGCATGTCCTGGCACTCAGCAGGGCGTGAGAGGAAAAGGCGCATCAGTGCAGTCAGCAGCTCCATCTTAACAGCAGGAAATGTCTCTGACTTCACATTTTCTACAAAGTCCTCCAACACATAAGGAGCATTGGGGATTTTTTCCCCATGGACCCCAAGTAACCAAATAAGTGCCTGTTTCCCCTAGGAATAAGAAAATAATAGATGTTTACTTAGTATGTGGCTGCCCAAAAAGAGGACATGGTCTCTGTGAAAAAAGGTGTGTGCCGGAGTTAACATCCTTAAAATCTGTATTTCATCTCTGCTACCCCAGACCCAATGTGGAAGTGGACACTAAAGCCACTTCCCGAATTTTTACATGATTGGTCCGCTCTACACCCCTCTCATGGTGATTCTGCTTCTTCCTCTCTTCTCTCTCCCAAGCCCGGAATCCTAAAAGTCTCAGCTCTGTTTGTCCTGCCCAGCCATTGGCTGCTACAATCTTTATTTGCCAATCAGAACCAACTGGGGGCAGGGTCTTCAGTACAGACACTGTGTAAGCAGTTTTGGGGACCAAAATTAACTTTATAACACAAGCAGCCTTAGGCCAAACCCACTTCACCTATCTCAAAAATTAACAAAAGAACTATCACCAACAAAAAATTCTATGGTGTGAATCTGACTCATAATTATTCAAGAGGATAGTGGTATCAAAGAATCTGGAATTGAAACTATAGATAAGTCTTCTTTCTATAACTTATGTGCTATGTATGTCCCAAAAAACTTGAGACATAAGCAAGCCTGAGTTCCTACTCTGAGTCAGGATTTTAAACAGAGCAATTCGGTTCCATTTCAGGCTAGAGAAGAGCTCGGTTGTGTAAGTGTTTACCTAGCAAAAGTCTGATCCTTAGCACCACAAATCCAAAGACAGACTCCATTTCAGAAGCAGGGTCCTGTAATCCCTTCTATGATTAGAAGTAAAAAGAGTTAGATTCTACCTCACTGTCTTGAATGTTCTCCTCACAGCCGGGCAGGGCCTGACACACAGCTTCAGTACACTGAGGGCATAACCAGACCAGGTCTCGGAAAGTCTGCACCACCACTATAACACAGCCCAGGACACAAGAGAACAAGATTAGAGACTCCGTGCAGAAAAGAATCTTAGGAAGAGTCATGTATTCAGTTAGATTTCTGACTAAATTTCTGTAAAACAGGTTTTGGAGGGGGTTATTTATTAATTAATTGAAAAAAGAACAATATACTTAATTTTACACATACCAAATTGACATGAAGGTAAATAAACACAGAAGCATTTTGTAAATATAATGCTGTGGACAACTGTGGGTGGAGTTGCCGACAGACACTGAACACAGTACTGGCATCCACATAAGCCTGAGTTTAGGGCATTCCTACATTTTGCACTGTACTAGCCTTCCTTGCCTCACATAAGCCCAGCCTTGGAAGCTGGATGAAGCAAAGGGGAAGATAAGCCAGCTGAGCTTCCTAGCGACTTCATTACCTACAGCACAGCCTCTCATCACTCCTAGCAGCCAGAAGTCTTCCCTTTAAATCTATAGAGCCCACGCTTCTCTGAGATGATGATGCAAGGACATATTTAAGCCTATATATGTGAAATTCATTTTACAAAAAGATTTCTTTAAACAACTACTGTTAGCTAGGTACTACAAAAAACAAAACAAAACAAAACAAAACAAAAAAACAGAAAAAAGGGCTGGAGAGATGACTGCTCTTCCAGAGGTCCTGAGTTCAATTCCCAGCAACCACATGGTGGCTCACAAATATCTGTAATGGGATCTGATGCCCTTTTCTGGTGTGTCTGAAGACAGCTACAGTGTACTCATATAAAAAAAAATAAATAAATAATATTTTTTTAAAAAACAGAAAAAAAAAGAAAAGAAAAAGGAAGGAAGAAGGAACAAAGGAAGGAAGAAAAGAAGGAAGGAAAGAAAGAAAAAAAATCCTAGGCAGGCAGCAGTACCTGTAGTGATATGTTCCTGTCGAAGCCCCAGCAACTCTGTTAGAATCTGCACACATTGGTCTGTGTAAGTCTTGGCAATGCTACCTACAGAGGAAGGAAAGGTAAAATTCTAGCATGTCACTCTAAAATCATTCCCCATTAGTCAAATACAAAGTTGCATACCTGTAATTCCAGCATTGACTGCAGCAGGAGGATCGCAAGTTAGAGGCTAGTCTGGACTAAAATAGCAAAACTATGTTTTAAAAATGAATAATGGGCTGGAGAGGTGCCTCAGAGGTTAAGAGCACTGACTGCTCTTCCAGAGGTTCTGAGTTCAATTCCCAGCAACCACATGGTGGCTCACAACCATCTGTAATGGGATCCCATGCTCTTTTCTGGTGTGTCAACGACAGTGTGCTTATATACATAAAATAAATAATTTTTTTTAAATTAATAAAATAAATGAGTAACAGCTGAGTGGTGGTGATGTACACTTTAAATCCTAGCAGTTGTGATGCAGAGACAGACAGATATCTGTGAGTTCAAGGCCAGCCTGGTCTACAGAGGTAGTTAGTTCCAGGACAGCCAGAGCTACACAAAGAAACCCTATTTTGTGGGTATGGGGACTGGGGAAGAATAACAAATTAAAAAGACAAAGATATCTATTTTACTTGACTGAATTTACTACCATCATGGAAACACAATTCTAGGTATGTCTGTAAGAGTGTTTCCACAAAGCTTTATCTGAAAAGAGGGGACCCATCCTGAATGTGGAAGGCACTATCATGTGGTTTTGGAATCTCAGAATGAAAAAAAAAGGAAAAAGTGAGCTTAGCACAGGCATTCATCCTTCCCTTCTCCTGACTGAAGATGCAATGTGACAGCTGTTTCACACTCCTGCCATGACAGACTGTATCCCGTCCCACTGTAAGCCAACATAAACTCTTCTCTCCTTAAGTAGCTTCTAATCAAGTATTGTGGTCACAGGAACAAGAAAAATAACTAATACATTGACCATAGATATCTTTTTTAAAAAATCACAAATTACAATTAAGAAAGAATCTAAATCTGCTGCACAGGGAATAATGTTTAAAATAAATCCAATTTTTTTTCAACTGACCAAAAGAAACTTCCTGGGGGAAAAACAATTCTCATAGCAGAAGGCTGAAAGTATTTCTCAGTTTTGAGAAAAGTATGGGATGCAGGTTTTTGGTCTGTTTGTTTGAGACAGGGTCTTGTTGCATCACCTAGAGTGGCCTTGGACTTGGGATTTTCCTGCTTCAGTCTCTTGGGTGCTGCAATCACAGGCACAGAGCATGTTTGACTAATGCACCCTTTTGAATGCACTGAGACACTCTTCTGGAGGCAACACACCAGAACAGGAATCTCCTGCTGCAGATACCTGATAACAATCTTCCAAGTTTAAGAACTTTTCCTGTCTTTGTCCATAGTAATTTATGAGGATTCCTCATCCTTGTCAGTTAGTCTTAGCCCTCTCAATCTCAGTGTGCCAGCCATTTTCACATTTTGAATATTTCTAGCCTTTTAAGTTCCAAAATGAGCAGTCAGACGTCTCTAAAATGAAGGGATTACTCTATGTTGGTCTATACTTAGCACTATACACAGCCTGTAGTAGAAGCAAAGAACTTTTAGTCAAGACAGCTGAGTCCCACTCAGTTTGGAAACTATATGTTCTTTTGGCCACTTAATAAATCTTTCTGTAGCTAAGTTTCTTCATCTTTAAAATAGTCACTATTACTGCCTTACAGGACCTAAGATGATATATATGAAAACACTCTGGAGAGAAGGTAACACAAACACAGCATAAGTCTTAAGTATTGCTGTTTGCTGTTCAAATTATCTATACTGTCTACCTTGGTTAAAACAGAGCCACTATTTTCCTATGCATACAATCACTGACTCAGGACATGAATCAGCCCGAGCATGATGCTTCATCTTTGAGCAAGATTCATTTACTACTGTCTTCTATGGATTCCCTGGCTACGCTCTGTGGCTGGCTGACCTGATGTCCTAAGGAACAAAAGAATCAGGTACGTACCTATGGCAAAGATGGCAGTCTGTGCAAAGTCAGCAGACACATCAGTGCAGTATCCACGCAGCTCTTCCAGCACCTGCTGCACGTTCTCATCGTTCACCAGCTCACACAGCACCTCCACCTTCTGTAGCTTGATATAGTGGGGTTCCGAGTAAGAGCAAAAAAACTTTTTGTAGTGACTGCTAAAGTGACCTGGCAAACTACGTAAGACCTGGCGGACATGGCAGAGAGCAGCAAAACACAGCTCACGGCTCTCTGAAGAACAGGCAGCCAGTAAGGGTCCCTTGACTCGTACAAGCACATCAGTTTGTACGTGGGGGAACTTTTTTGCCAAAACGAGAAAGAGTTTGGTGGCTCCCATCACCACACCAGTGCTACTGCTCTTGAGATAGCTGTCCAGCAGATTGAGAATGTCAAACAGTTCCTCCTCACTTCGGGGTTGGTAACGAAGCAGAAAGTTCAGGACTTCAGCCTGGCCCCATTGGTCCAGTTTTGACATTCTGTCCAAAATCAAGACAAAAGCACTATTTTAATACCAAATGAAACATTCTACAAACAACTGCTATGAAACAAATCATAACCAAAGAGGGAGGCAATTCTTAAGAATAGATTATGCCATGATCACAATTTTTTTACATTTAAAAAACGTAAAATTTTAAAAATTTTAAAAATTTAAAAAATGGGCTTTACATTCCACAACAAAAACTCTAGAGATGACTTGGTGACAAGAGCATTTGCCATTAAGTCTGTTGACCTGAGTTCAATCTCCAGAGCTTACAGAAATGATTAGCAAAAGACTTCCACACATATGCCATGGCCCATGTTACACGGAACACGCATGAACACATGCATGCACACATGTGCACTCGTGTACACAAAATAATTCTATGAAGCAAGAAAGAGCATGTACTACTCTTCCACAGAATCTGAGTTTCATCCCTAGCAACTAACCATATCAGGGGGTTGGCAACCACCTATAACTTCCACTCCAGGAGGATGCAACCCCTCTGGCCTTTGGGAGCACGTGCTATGTGCACATATCTACAAACACACACACACACACACACACAAATTAAAAATAGAAAATTAATATTAAAAAGAAATTCCAAGACAAGGCACAAGTGGGTACCTATTTAAAACTAAAGATATGATTAATATAAATCAGATATAACGTCTCTACATTAGTTATTTCTAGTACTGGAGAATGAACCCAGGTCTCATACATGCTATCAAGTACTTACTGCTAAACTATATTTTACCTTTAGCTGTAGGCTTAATATATTTTCTCCAAGATTTACTTATTTTTATTTTATGTGTTTATTTTACCTACATTTAAGTGTACTATGTGCATATCCAGTAACCTAGGAGGCCAGAAGAGAAGTATTAGATCTCCCAAAACTGGAGTCACAGGCAGTTGTGTGTCATCACATGGATGGTGAGAACTGAAATCGGTTCCTCCTCTGAAGAGCAGCAAGTACTCTTAACCTCTGAGCCACCTCCCCAAGACCCCAGATTTTCTAAATTTTAAGATAACTGGCTTAGCTTGGGGGACACAATAGGTACTGCAGAACAAATGTATCTTCTCAGCACGTTTCTACTATGTTTACATATCAAGAAAAGGTAAAGCAGATGAAAAAAATTCAGTGAAATATAAGGCAATTGATAATTGTGGTAAATTTGAAGTTACTTCTGATGGTTCAGTGAGTAAAACTGCTTGCTGTGTAAGCTTAACAATTTGATTTCTATTTCAAGAACCCACTTAAAAGTGGAAGGAGAGAACCAACTCCTCTAAGTTGTCTACTGACCTTTACACTTAAGCACATGTAAACCCAAATCCACATCACCACCACTCCATCATACACAATAATAAAGGAAGGCTTGGTTTAATACATCAACAAAAATCCTACCATGATTCATATCTCATTAAAAAAAAAAAAAAAAGAGCATCCAAACCTATTTAAGAGATGGTGGGCAATGGGCTTATTAATGACAACACCTCCTTCCTGTTTTAAAATTTCCTCTAGAGACCTCAGACAGTTCACAACCACAATTGGATCCTGGTCACGCAGAAGACTGTATAACTCATTGACTACAGCACCATCTAAAACAAAGATCAAAGATTACAGATAAAGAAAACCTTGAGTCATAGTGATAGACCAGAGTAACAGCTCTGGCCAGACAAAGCTACATCTCTGCTAAAAGAAACAACAAAGGCAGTACCAACTAACATCATTTTGGATATGAGAGGGAATGTAAAAATCAAGAAGTAAACTTCTTTCAAAAACTGAAAATAGGATCCCAAAATAAAACAAACATGCATGCATCCTATTTAGAAACATGCAAAGTAGTGCAGATACATTATTATTATTTTCTACTAAGCAATGTAGTTTTTTTCCAAAATTATATACATAATAGAGATACAAATAAATATTGAGCATGGTAGATGATCTTACCCACTTCAGAGTCTCCGTGAAGATTATGCATCTTGGCACAGCCAAGGACTGCCACTCTTCTGACATATGAAGCTTTATCCCGCAGACCGTTAACAACAGGCTGTTGGATATACTCCTGCACACCAGGCATCCTAAGAAACACATTCTGGAGTCAGCCAGATCTAGAGATACTGGGTTTGACAAAATTAAGTTCTTCTTCAATCATCAGAGGTTTAGTTTAAATATGATTTAATAGTTCATGATTGAATGTATATCTACTAGATTACAAGAAATTGAAGAAAGCCTCTATCAAATTTAATAAGGTACAATTTGACTTTTCATTTGGAATAATGCATCACGCCCAGCACAAATTGTTACAGTAATGACTCATTAAACATCTTTAACCAAGATAAAGGAAAATCACCTTTAAGAAAACCATGAAACAGAATTTGGAAAGCCAAAGTAATGGCTGAAAATCCGAGTTCAAAGTAGAACAATACTTTCTTTAGTATTCAGGAATTTAAGCTGTCCCCACTACAAATCTGCTCTACAGCCTTTTATATTCATCAGCCACTGAAGACCAGGGTAGCAAAGCCCTCACCTGAGGCTACACATGCTCCGTAGTGCCAGTCCTCTCACCATTGGGTTGGGGTCTGAGCAGTCTTTGCAGAGTGTATTGATGGCCAAGAGCGCTAGATCTGGTTTTAAAGGTGCATATGTGCCCATATAGAGATAAACCAACTTTTTTTGAACAATATCTACAGTGGCACTGGCCTTCACCATTTCCATGAAAACATCAGACATGTCCAAGCCCTGAGTCATGTGCCTGTAACAAATATACAAAGCAGAGAGAAGTAAAATACACAATTCCCGATCTGTAAGAAGAGTTTTATTTACATATGTTCTGGCTATCTAACTAAACTATGAGCTTTTAGAGAAATACAGTTGGGTATACTTTGTCTATTACATTACACAAAACATCCTAATATGGTCCTGCAACTGTTGCTCTATATGTTGCTCTATATTCACACTGGTAAATCCTTGGTACATTCCAATGAGATGATATGGCAATGGCACACTCAACTTTAACATTCCAGAGATATGATATGGGGACATCATCTATAAGATGATGCTAGAGAGACAGTTCAATGGTTAAGAAGTGTTTTGTTGCTCTTCTCGGTTCTATTCCCAGCACCCACATGGTAGTTCACAACCATTGGTAACTATAGCTCCAGGAGATCTGATGCTACCTTCTAACATACACAGACACCAGGTACAAGGCATACTTGTGGTACATTTATATACACAGGCAAAATGCTCATAAACATAAAAAAAAAAAAAAAAAAAGCTGGGCATGGTGACCCACACCTTTAATTCTAGCACTTAGGAGACATAGGCACATAGATCTCTTAGTTCAAAGCCATCCTGGTCTACACAGTGAGTTCCAAGGATAGCTAGGACTGTCTCAAAACAAAACAAAACAAAACAAAATAAAAACCCATAAAAACAGAGTAGGTACAGATTCAGACATTTAGGAGCTCAAGATCAGATAAGAAGCCAGCTAAGAACATCACTGACTTAAAAAAAAAAAAAAATCCAGTGTAAGTACTTAAGTAATGCACAAAACACAGACCAAGAAGACCCACATCCACGTGCCACTATGGAAGTCAGAAAATGCTTCTTCACAGAATACTTTAGCTGTATGATCACTTCACTAGGCAAATGTAACCCAGTTAATGATATGAGGCATGAGCAAGAAATGAACATTCTTTTTGTTCCTTGGGTGACACGATAAAAAGTTTAGATTTCATTCCACTGATTATTGTTTTCAATGTTGTAGAACCAAACTACTACAATCAGCTGAGATGTTTGTTTAAAATACAGTTCCTGGATTCTATCCTATCCTAAGGAAATCAGAATTGATCCCTGGCCAGGCAGTGGTGGCACTTGGGAGGCAGAGGCAGGCGGATTTCTGAGTTCCAGGCCAGCCTGGTCTACAGAGTGAGTTCCAGGACAGCCAGGGCTACACAGAGAAACCCTGTCTCGAAAAACAAAACAAACAATCAAACAAAACCAGAATTGATCCCTGGATCACACTTTTTAAAAAAGGCACCCCAAGGGACTTTTGTGTTCTACCTACATTTTTGAGCTACAACTATAGATTAGTTACGTGTTCAAACATATATAACAGAAAAAAAAATCCTAACTGAAGGGAGGAGATGAGGCTACTTATTAGTAAACTACCACAACAGGCTTTGGTAATGACAGCTTGAGTCAACACTACAGCTTTAATAACAAGGAATCGATATTTTGATTTTTTCCTACCACCTGACAGTTTACAATGTCTTCAAGGTTGACTAGCATGTTTAGTAGGGTGCCTGGTGACATTTGAAACACAAATACAAGCAATAGAAGGTTTAAGAGGAGAAAAATGATGGTATTATTTTGGTTATATCTTTGATGAACTATCCAAGTAGAAATGCCAAGCAAGCAGAGATAGTATACAGGTCTGAATCTAGAAAAAAAAAAAATGTACTATGTAAGTCACTGAACCAGTAGTCAGCAGCAGTTGCTAAAGCCCGTGGCATGAAGGAAACCTCTCAACTGGGTGCGATGTTCCACACGGGAGACTAAGATGACAATCCAAAAATGCAGCCTCAAGGCCAAAAGAAAAGACTGCCCTGTATGAAGTGTCATTAACTTTTTCAGAGTGATTGCAGGTAGAGAGCCCCGAAGAGGATTAACAGTGGGCAGGGAAGGGGGGAGATGGGGGTAGGAGTTAGAATTCTATGGTAGGTTGGTGGTGATACCTAATAACTCGCTGGATGACATTCCGGTAGCGCAGCCTATCAGCCTGAATATGAGGGTTACACAGAGCCTTCTTCAGTTCCTTCACCACGTCCTCAGAGCCAAGGTATGGCATCTTCGCCAACAGTCACGGGACAGTTTCTACAGATCCGGAGGGAACTCGTGGGCTCCTTCTAATTTCGATGTGAGAGCCTAAATAAAGGAAATGTAGTCAGTGAAAACACTAAAGGCGAACTGTCACTTTGCCGTGCCCACCCCCAAGGCGGAGCACGTACTTCACCCCTCGGCCCCGAGACCTGCAGGCCGTTCGCTCTGCCCAGCAGATCTCAACTTTCTCTGGGCCCAGTTACGTATGCTATACTCGACCAGCGAAAGGCCAAAAACCTAGCACAGCCTCCTCCCTAGGATCCAGTTCTAGCAGCCGAGGCCATCACACAACACCCCAGGCAGCTTCCTGCGGAAATCCCGCCCCGTCGCTCTGAAACAGACTGAGCTGCTTCCTCGGTCGCGCCGAGCGCCGAGCGCAGGCGGGACCAACCTTAGGACGCCCTTCCCCCACCCATTCTCTTCTCGGCGCAGGCGCACAGGTCGTTGTGAGGCAGCCGCGGCCGGCCATCGGAAATCAGCTACTAGGGTCTGTCTCCCCGCCGCCGCGCGCGCTTTGACAAAGTGCGGACTGGGCCTGAGGTCCCGCGCGCGGGTGTGAATGATGTCTTCCGGGCTTCTTCCGCGTTGGGCGCTTTCACCCTGGCCGTCCCGAGCGCAGCCACCTTCTTTTTCCTCACTCTGTCTACTTCCATTTCTGGGATGGTTTTCCTTTAGGGCTTCTGGACTTGTTCTTGAGTCCACATGTCGTCGGGACACTGTGGTGGAAGCTTCACTCAGGAGCGCGGTTCCCGCCAAGACACCACTGGGTGATTCCTCAACTCTGCCATCATGAACGGGGTCGTAATCCCCCAAACGCCCATTGCTGTGGACTTTTGGAGCCTGCGCCGTGCTGGTACCGCGCGGCTCTTCTTCTTATCCCATATGCACAGTGACCACACGGTGGGCCTGTCTAGCACTTGGGCACGGCCCCTCTACTGCTCTCCCATCACTGCCCACCTCTTGCATCGTCGCCTGCAGGTATTGGGGCTGAATTTGGTCTCTGAGACCTAGTCCAGGAATCTGGGAGCGGATCACCGAGTGGGAGACATAGGACTGAATTTTTACAGATGTGGGAATTGATCCCAGAATAAGACTAGCCTCTAGCTAACTGACTGGAGATTTTTATATGTAAGTTTAGACGAAGAAATTATTCCTATCTAAGAATCTATCAGATTGTTAAGTGATAGAGCACTTGTTTAATGTGTGCAAGAACCCTAAGTTAGATCTCTAACACTCATCACGAACCCCCGATAATTCATCAAATGTGCTAAATAAAAACATATTGTCTAACACCTCTTTGTTCGAGTCCAAAGTGGCTGGTATAAGACTGAAATTTTTTCTGACAATTGTTTTCCATCCATAACTGGGATTATTATGATAGGAGAAAGTTTGAGAATCTCTATTTAGACTGTTTTCAGAATCTGTACAAAGGGTAGGAGACAGAAGAGGAAGGAAAGATTCCTTGGGAATTCTTATAACAGCTTACATGAGAGTGGTTCAAAACATGGTCAACTTTCCTTGATGAATGTTAGTCCCTGCTCCAGGAGAGGACTCTATGGTTACTAGGGTAACCAACTGTTTTCTTCAGGTGTCTAAGCAGTGGATCCGAGCCTTGGAGATTGGTGAGAGCCATGTATTACCTCTAGATGAAATTGGGCAAGAAACCATGACGGTGACCCTCATAGATGCCAATCACTGTCCTGGTTCTGTCATGTTTCTCTTTGAAGGATACTTTGGAACAATTCTCTACACAGGTGAGCCTCCCAGGGCATCCCTCACACTTTGTAGCTGCGTTTACCCAGAAAGATAGCTTTATCCCATACAGGCATAGTGCCTCTTTCCAACTGATTTCCTACTCGTTGACCATCCATCCTTTACTTTTAATTTTATTAAGTAAAAGTACAAGAGCAAGAGAGGCATGGTGGTGCATGCCTTTAATCCCAGCACTGGGAAGGCAGAGGCAGGCTTATCTCTGAGTTCAAGGCCAGCCTGGTCTACTTTGTGAGTTCTAGGACACCCATCCTATGTAGAGAAACCCTGTCTTGTAAGAAAAACATCAAACAAAGAATTTCCAAGAATAGGATAGAGACATTTTCACAAAGAAGCTAAACTGTACAGTTCAGTGCCAGGACA